>NC_083570.1:119315677-119615677 GCF_027579695.1 Neoarius graeffei | reverse complement strand
CCTCGACAAGGTCAGGAACAAAAGTTCCAGCAGTTTATTGTGCTGAATATATTTCCTTTTATCGAAGAATTGTCAACGCAGTTTTTCAAGTTTAATTTCGACTCAGGAAAAATGTAGTTTATTGCAAAGACGTCGACTTTCAACGGACGGCGTTTGGATCTTTGCGGCCAAACAACATGGTGACTTCGCAAGGTATGTACACAAAAAAATACCCGTAAAAGCATTTATTTTAATTCTCACTGGGCTGCGACTAGTTGGAGACACAACAATTGCGATAAAATATGCGAATTAGCGACAATTTTCACTTGGAATCACACTGAATTGATAGTCGCATATTTTACCGCAATTGCTGAGTCTCCAACTCGTCGCAGGCTGTCGCAGCCCGGCTTTCCCTCGGCAGGCAGGGAAGTAGAGGAAGCCTCACGGAAACTGACTTGAGAAGGGTTCGCGACAGCTTTGCGACACATTTGCGGCTATTTTGAGAGAAATTTTGTCGCACGGATTTTTTGAACATGTTCAAAATTTCAGCGACGAAGGAGCGACACTTTCCGACTCGTGCGAGGAAATTGAGAAGCCCCGCGAATGTTTCAAGACACTTTTGAAACTCTGTCGTGAATGACGTTCGCAATTTGTCGCAAGCTGTCGCAGCCCAGTGAGATACTGGCCTAACAGCTCCATTATAAAATATTTCAATTTGTAGAGTTGTTTTTGTCAGGTTTGGCTACATCTTGAAGATATAAACAAGCAATTTACCATGATGATAACACGAAGCTCGGCTTCCCTCCTCCTCCTCTCAGCTCTAATTTTCTGTAACCATGCGATTTTTACTGGCAACAAAATCCGCGAATCAACAGACTTCACTTTTATGAAGTTTAAATCCCACGCGGCCAGATAGACATGGGATACTAGCAAACAGCAACGCAATTCTTGCTGTCTAATGTGTGTCTGATGTGGTAGTCTGCAGCACGGGGGCTCCACAGGGTACAGCGCTCTCTCCTTTCCTCTTTACACTTTACACATCTGACTTCAGCTACAACACGGACAGCTGCCACCTCCAGAAGTTCTCAGATGATACAGCCATCGTTGGACGTGTGTCAGAGGGGGACGATCTGGAGTACAGAGAGGTCATCACCAACTTTGTTGCCTGGTGCGAACTGAACCACCTGCGCATCAACACCAGCAAGACAAAGGAGGTGGTGATCGATTTCAGAAGGACGGCTCCTCAAATTGCACCAGTGAACATCCAGGGTTTGGACATTGAGATCATGGAGGAGTACAAATACCTGGGTGTTCACCTCAACAACAAACTGGACTGGACTAACAACACGGATGTCCTGTACAAGAAGGGCCAAAGTCGTCTCCACCTCTTGAGAAGACTGAGGTCTTTTGGTGTGTGCAGGACACTGCTTAGGACTTTTTATGACTCTGTTGTAGCATCAGCGATTTTCTACGCTGTGGTCTGCTGGGGCTGTGGAAGTTCAGAGAGGGACAGGAAGAAACTTAATAAACTGGTCAGAAGGGCTGGCTCAGTCTTGGACTGGACTCCACTGAGGCGGTGGGTGAGAGGAGGATGTTAGCCAAGCTGACCTCAATCATGGATAACCCCTCTCACCCCCTACATGAGGCTGTGGGGGCTTTAAGCAGCTTGTTTAGTAGTAGACTGCTACACCCACGGTGTAAGAAGGAGAGATACCGCAGGTCATTCATACCTGCTGCTGTCAGACTGTATAACACCCACAACTTGTAACGTAGCACCAATAACCTGTTTGTCATTATATTTGCACTACTTCACCACTACTACCTCTGCCATCTCTCATCGATGCAATTATGTGCAATAATATAGGCCTCATCTCATTATCTCTAGCCGCTTTATCCTTCTACAGGGTCGCAGGCAAGCTGGAGCCTATCCCAGCTGACTACGGGCGAAAGGCGGGGTACACCCTGGACAAGTCGCCAGGTCATCACAGGGCTGACACATAGACACAGACAACCATTCACACTCACATTCACACCTACGGTCAATTTAGAGTCACCAGTTAACCTAACCTGCATGTCTTTGGACTGTGGGGGAAACCAGAGCACCCGGAGGAAACCCACGCGGACACGGGGAGAACATGCAAACTCCACACAGAAAGGCCCTCGCCGGCCCCGGGGCTCGAACCCAGGACCTTCTTGCTGTGAGGCGACAGCGCTAACCACTACACCACTGTGCCGTAATATAGGCCTAAACTATCTATATATATATATATATATATCTGTTTGACATTTTCTTGCTACTGTAACACGTGAATTTCCCCGATGTGGGATGAATAAAGTGAATCTAATCTAAAAAGATCACTTTTTTCAATGACTAAAAATGAACAAAAGCGTGTCACATAAAATGATCAATGAGCCATCGATGTGCTGTCATAAGTCCATGTTATTGTTGGAGTAAATTGTTTGTTTATACCTTCAAGATGGAGCCAAACCTTACAAAAACAACTCTATACCTTGGAAACTTTTATCATGGAGCTGTTCGAACTAAAATAAATGCTTTTACAGGGGTTTCTTTGGTGTACATACCTTGTGAAGTTGCCATGTTGTTTGGCTGCGAAGATCCAAACACCGTCCGTTGAAAGTCAACGCCTTTGTGATGAAATTATTTATTCCTGCAAAAATGAGCTTAAAGTAAACTTGGGGAAATTGCGTTGACAATTCTTCTTGAAAAGGAAAGATATTAAGTGCGATAAACTGTTCCTGACCTTGTTGAGGGTTCTGTTTACCTGAAATCTTGCTCTCCAGTATGATGGTGTGATGTGGTATCCGGGCACATGAACTGTAGCTGTAAAGAGCCTGTTTGGTGGCAATGTTTTCATCGGTAAATACTCGCAGATAGTTTTGGGAATACTTCCCAAAGCTCAGGGACCCTTCAATGGTGTAGTGGTTAGCACCGTCGCCTCACAGCCAATAGGGGCCTTTCTGTTTGGAGTCTGCCCAGGTTTCCTCCAGGTGCTTTGGTTTCCCCCAGTTACCCATCACAAAGCATCACGCGCTGTAGTACGAACATAGCCTAACTGCTTTATCTTGCTCAGGGTTGTGGTGGATCGGGACTAATCCCTGTAACCCTGGGACAAAGGCAAAGAATTCACCCTGAATATTTGGCTATAACGTTACCCTTTACAGTTTGGAGGTACTGCACGGTTCATACCTCCAGACTCCGACTATAATCACATGGCCTCAGGTTTCCTGATATTACACAGTGTTTACATATTGGTGAATCTTTTACATCATAACAGCGGCTTGCATTATTTTCTTCTCTTCTTTTCAGAGTGGCAGAGTCAGACGGAGTGTGACGAAAAATGGCTTTGCAGCGGATTCTGTTTTTGCTCAGGCCACATGGGAGCCAATTATCACGATCAGTTACTGCATTCAAATACTTCAGCACAAGAAATGTAGACCACACTGAAACAAAAACGGACCTCCATGATGCTGAAACAGACTCCTCGTCTGCTGGTTCCAGTTCTGAGAACAAGTCTTTGTTGGAGAACCTCAGTATCCTTGGCGTGGATGTGCAGATGGCACGGCGGCGTCAACCTGGAGTTTTCCGTAAAATCCAAACCAACGAGCAAGGATTGATTGATTTCCTTGAACAGAAAGGCGCAAGCCGTGATGTCATCGCGAGTATAATTTCCCGTTTTCCACGTGCCATAACGAGATCTGAGGAACACCTGGAGGAACGCTGGCGTCTGTGGCGCAGCATCTTCAACAGCGATTCCGAGGTTGTGAAGATCCTAAACCGTTCTCCAGAGTCCTTCTTCCGCTCAAGTGATAACGGCAACCTGGAGAAGAACATACACTACCTCAGTTCATTGGGAATAAAGCCAAAAGATCTGCACCGCCTCCTAACCATGGCACCGAGGATCTTCTCAAACACGTTGGCACTGAACCGGACAATGGTGGAGCTCCTGGAATGTGTGTGCACGAGCCTTGGAGGTGCTGACAGTGAAAAGTTTGCACGCATGGTCATTTCCAGAAATGTGTACATCCTGATCCGGAGCACGAAGCGTGTCAGGTCCAACATCGAGTTCCTCTTGAGCGTCCTGGATCTCAGTGATGACGAGGCGCTTAAGCTTCTGCAGAGCCATGGTGCCAAAATCCTCGACCTGTCGCATGAAAATATGAAAACGAACTACAAAAGCCTGCAGCTGAAGCTCAAGTCTCTGGGCTGCAGCCAGGTGCAGGTGAGGGGGCTCATCCTGAACTATGCTCCCGTACTCTTTGTTTCGTCAGACACGCTGAACCAGAAGCTGGACTGCTTGATTGAAAGTGGGATTGATATCAGAAGCATCATAGAGAAGCCTAAAGTGCTGGACTACAGTGTCGCCACCTTGAAACAGCGGCTGCACGATCTGCACCAACTTGGTTATGACTTTAAGATGAACGGAATCAGCGTCTTGGATTTGAGCAGCAAGCGTTTCGCATCTAAAATGGAGAAACTGAGAGAACTTGGAGTGTGAGAGGCTGTCAAATGACTACAGCTTTAAAACCCCAGTTTTGAAGATTGACTTTGGGTGCATGTACATCACACAAGTGTGTGCTTAAGGCGCAAGGTGGCAGAGTATGTGGTGGGAGAAGATTGTTCAGCTAGCAGGTCACGCAAAATGTCCATTGAAGCACGTAGTGCCTCCATCTGTGAGCCTGTCCTGTGTCTATTCCAACGTCACATCAGTGTGCACTCGAGCACAAGCGGGTAGCTTGTGAGATTCTCACACTTTGGATACATCACATCATGTTCCTCAATGGCTAATGCGTCTAATACATGCTAAAGTGCTATGCTGGTTTGCAAAGGGGTTAACATATTCGCCAGCTTGGAACTGACCATTCAGGTCACGCTACACAGCCAAAAGTATGTGAACACCTGACCATCAAACCCTGTGATTACAATTTCCCTTCACTTGGGCCTAAACCTGTACAGCATGACACAAAGCACAGGAGCTCCATGAAGACCTGGTGTGTTAAAGTCGGAGTGAAGAACCCTGACTGAAGTCAACTCTACTGAAGATCTTTGGGATGAACTGGAGGATCCTCAACATCTTAACATCAGTACCTGATCTCGGTAATGCTCTTGTAGCTGGAATGAAGGAACACCCATCCCAACAGCCAACTCGAGTGGAAGAGAAGGGAAGCGCTAATTGTAACAGGGAAAAGGGAATAAATCTGGAATGGGATGTTCACCAAGCACAAGGATGTACGAGTGTGATCGTGCGGGGTGCACGTACGTTTGGCTGTGTAGTGTACATCTGCTTATTTACTGAATGTTTTTTCCCCCCCGATAACACGGTGATATCTGTATAGATGGAAATATCAGAGGAATAAAACCCAGAACTTATACCCTTTTAATATAAATGTTGATTAAATAGTTTAATTTATTATTTTCAAAAAGGTATCTGCAGATTCAGCTCTTCTCTTCTGGTCCACAGTGAGATCCTCGACCAGGAATCATCCCACAAGCCTTCATCAAACAGAGACAGAAAAGGAACCGGTCTCAAAATGGCAGATCAGGTGGAGGTTTAGAATGCAGCGTACTGTATATCCCATCCAGTGGTCATACAGTATTATCTCTTATACTACAGCACTGACTGGTTAATCCTGAAGAGAAAAAATAAGGAAGGCTGGTGAGGGAACGAATGTTTATCGCTGCTATAATATAACGAACTTGTGTCACAGACGAGACACAGCACTGAATGTAACTATAATTGGCTAAAAAGCACAACGCGTCGTTCGTTAATAAATTACACATAAGTGTTTTGCTGTGGTATAAGGGGAGTAAAACACTTAGTGACGCCGCACCCTCCAAGTGTTTTATACACCTGAAACTGACTCTGTACACATCCTTGTGATATGCGTGATCATGCATACTGCTCTCAGCCAATCAGAACACACTATTGTTTTTATTATTATTCTTGGACAGCACTGTGTCACTCCATTGTGTGCTTATAACAACACTGAAAGGAAAGTGACCTTTACCTGAGAGTAGGCGTTCCAGGCATTATTACCTGGTGGCTAATGCTAGCTTGTCAGCCCTATTTATCAGAAAAATAAATGTACAGTACACCACACAATTTTCTATGTAGAAGTAATTCTATTTGGGAAAAAAGATGAAAGACTCAGGATTACCACTATTCTTGACCCAAAGGGGATTAAAACAAAAGATATGGTTAAAAATCTTGTTTTCATTGACAGCGAGCTAAACTTTGACAGTCACATGAAAGCAATCACTAAATCGGCATTTTATCACCTAAAAAACATTTCCAAACTAAGAGGACTTATGTCAAAAAATGATCTGGAAAAACTTGTACATTCCTTCATCTCTAGTAGGGTTGATTACTGCAATGGCCTTTTCACAGGCCTGCCAAAAAAGACCATCAAACGACTTCAGCTGGTTCAAAATGCAGCGGCGAGGGTTCTCACACGAACAAAAAGAACAGAGCACATTACTCCAATTCTAAGGTCCCTTCACTGGCTTCCAGTAAGCTACAGAATTGACTTTAAAGCATTGCTGCTGGTGTACAAATCTCTAAATGGTACAGGGCCCAATTACCTCTCTGATATGTTGCAGCGGCCTAACCCAATCAGATCTACCAGATCGAAACAGCAAAGTTTACTGGTAAAACCTGTTGTTAAAGCAAAGTGTGGTGAAGCAGCTTTTAGCTACTATGCAGTACAGCTATGGAACCAACTGCCAGAGGACATCAAAAATGCTCCTGCTGTTGGCAGCTTCAAATCTAGACTAAAGACCAAGCTGTTCTCAGATGCTTTCTGTTAACTGATATAGTCACCTTTCCATGTTTTAAACTTTACTTAACTTTTATTCTATTTTATTCTGCTGTTTTTTCTGAACTTTTACTTCATTTTATTATTTTATTTTTACTATTGTTTAATTCTTATTTTTTTCTCTCTTCTTCCCCCTTTATTTTATGTAATTTTATTTTCTATTGTTTACTGTTTTACCTTAACCTCTGTAAAGCACATTGAACTGCCACTGTGTATGAAATGCGCTATAGAAATAAACTTGCCTTGCCTATGTAAATTTTATTTGTAAAATATGGTGTTAACGAAGTAGAAGTACCGAGTAGTGAGCCTGTAGTGAAAGTAAAACGACACAGAAAAACAATTTTCAACCCAAAATTGTCTGGGAATTAAAAATGTGTAAAATAACAACGATAATTTATTAGTCCGTGTTAACTATTACATCTAATTTACAGAAAAATTTAATCTGAAAGAATAAAGTGATGAGATGTTATCTAATACACCACATTCAATTTGAAGAATCCATGAGTTAGCGGTTCATGCTAAATTAAATTTCTATGTACTTTTAGCCGGGCGGCACGGTGGTGTAGTGGTTAGCGCTGTCGCCTCACAGCAAGAAGGTCCTGGGTTCGAGCCCCGGGGCCGGTGAGGGCCTTTCTGTGTGGAGTTTGCATGTTCTCCCTGTGTCCGCGTGGGTTTCCTCCGGGTGCTCCGGTTTCCCCCACAGTCCAAAGACATGCAGGTTAGGTTAACTGGTGACTCTAAATTGACCGTAGGTGTGAATGGTTGTCTGTGTCTATGTGTCAGCCCTGTGATGACCTGGCGACTTGTCCAGGGTGTACCCCGCCTTTCGCCCATAGTCAGCTGGGATAGGCTCCAGCTTGCCTGCGACCCTGTAGAAGGATAAAGCGGCTAGAGATAATGAGATGAGATGATTTTAGCCAAACGAAGCCTTTTTTTCAGTAATTTTACACCACATCTGAGGTAAATGTTTGTGTTTCAGGTGTTTCTGTCTCATTTCCACTGTCACTTTATTTATTACTTTTTAAAAAAGTCCCTATAAAAGTCTGCCTAGCTAAACCTTCAGCCTCCGTAGCTAGTCTATGCTAGGTGTACATGTCTCTCTTGCTGTTGCTAAGCAACATTGCCCTCAATAGTGAAGTTTCAGCTTCCTTCTGATATTTTAATTATTTATGATCAAGATTTCCATTTTTTAAATTTAAATCCATCTCGCAGTAATCTTTACTGGATAGCTTTGTCTATGTACATTTAGAATGATAATAACTAATAGAATCCTGCTATATTAAATAAATCATTTTCATGTCATATATTTTAATTAAAACTCATTTCTATGATGTCCTACAAGTTCATAAGGATATACGACATTGTGGTGATAATGGCAAAATTTTAAAGTACATTAAAAGTGTTTCTCAGTGAGCCGTGAATTTTTTTTTTTTTCAAGTGGAAGCTAATTTTTACTCGTAGTAGGGTACAATTGCTGGGTTGCATCTGACGTCACATTAAGCTACGGTCACATTACAGCTTGCGATGGGTTATTGATGAAAACGAGGCATTCTGATGGCGATATACACGTGAGCTAAAAGCTGTGGTCACATAGCAGGTGAACACTTGATTGCCACGCCTTTGCGTGCTTGAGTCTGGCACAGCTCGAGTGGACACGCACTCACGGAGCGCGTTGTGCATGTGCTTGGGACCCAGTCATTATCGGAAACACCTGACGCTGATTTGAGCGTAAATCATCACGCGCAGATACGGAAGCTGTTTTCACAGAGGCTTTGCGAAGCAGCATCATTATCATGGTCACATTTGTTTCTACAACCCCAATTCCAAAAAAGTTGGGACAAAGTACAAATTGTAAATAAAAACGGAATGCAATGATGTGGAAGTTTCAAAATTCCATATTTTATTTAGAATAGAACATAGATGACATATCAAATGTTTAAGAAAATGTATCATTTAAAGAGAAAAATGAGGTGATTTTAAATTTCATGACAACAACACATCTCAAAAAAGTTGGGACAAGGCCATGTTTACCACTGTGAGACATCCCCTTTTCTCTTTACAACAGTCTGTAAACGTCTGGGGACTGAGGAGACAAGTTGCTCAAGTTTAGGGATAGGAATGTTAACCCATTCTTGTCTAATGTAGGATTCTAGTTGCTCAACTGTCTTAGGTCTTTTTTGTCGTATCTTCCGTTTTATGATGCGCCAAATGTTTTCTATGGGTGAAAGATCTGGACTGCAGGCTGGCCAGTTCAGTACCCGGACCCTTCTTCTACACAGCCATGATGCTGTAATTGATGCAGTATGTGGTTTGGCATTGTCATGTTGGAAAATGCAAAGTCTTCCCTGAAAGAGACGTCGTCTGGATGGGAGCATATGTTGCTCTAGAACCTGGATATACCTTTCAGCATTGATGGTGTCTTTCCAGATGTGTAAGCTGCCCATGCCACACGCACTAATGCAACCCCATACCATCAGAGATGCAGGCTTCTGAACTGAGCGCTGATAACAACTCGGGTCGTCCTTCTCCTCTTTAGTCCGAATGACACGGCGTCCCTGATTTCCATAAAGAACTTCAAATTTTGATTCGTCTGACCACAGAACAGTTTTCCACTTTGCCACAGTCCATTTTAAATGAGCCTTGGCCCAGAGAAGACGTCTGCGCTTCTGGATCATGTTTAGATACGGCTTCTTCTTTGAACTATAGAGTTTTAGCTGGCAACGGTGGATGGCACGGTGAATTGTGTTCACAGATAATGTTCTCTGGAAATATTCCTGAGCCCATTTTGTGATTTCCAATACAGAAGCATGCCTGTATGTGATGCAGTGCCGTCTAAGGGCCTGAAGATCACGGGCACCCAGTATGGTTTTCTGGCCTTGACCCTTACGCACAGAGATTCTTCCAGATTCTCTGAATCTTTTGATGATATTATGCACTGTAGATGATGATATGTTCAAACTCTTTGCAATTTTACACTGTCGAACTCCTTTCTGATATTGCTCCGCTATTTGTCGGCGCAGAATTAGGGGGATTGGTGATCCTCTTCCCATCTTTACTTCTGAGAGCAGCTGCCACTCCAAGATGCTCTTTTTATACCCAGTCATGTTAATGACCTATTGCCAATTGACCTAATGAGTTGCAATTTGGTCCTCCAGCTATTCCTTTTTTGTACCTTTAACTTTTCCAGCCTCTTATTGCCCCTGTCCCAACTTTTTTGAGATGTGTTGCTGTCATGAAATTTCAAATGAGCCGATATTTGGCATGAAATTTCAAAATGTCTTACTTTCGACATTTGATATGTTGTCTATGTTCTATTGTGAATACAATGTCAATTTTTGAGATTTGTAAATTATTGCATTCCGTTTTTATTTACAATTTGTACTTTGTCCCAACTTTTTTGGAATCGGGGTTGTAGTAACGTTTATAGCGCTATTCGTATACTCTGCTTTCTGTTTTTCTTTTGTTTAAAAAAACACTTGGAAGACGCTCTGGACTCTTTCAGTAATGTATTTATGTCTGAGGACTGCAGTCGACTTGCTAACTTCAGGACTACAGTTGTCATGAACAGTTTTACACTCAAGTCTCCATCAGTGAACAGTTTATAACTTCAACAAAACAGACTTCCTGTTAAACTATAATGAATTTCCTGGTTACACAGTTATAATTTGTGACTCTATAGGACACTGTTTATAGAAGTGTGTTATTTATAATCACGCTATCTGTTATCACCGAAATGAGGATGGGTTCCCTTTTGAGTCTGGTTCCTTTTGAGGTTTCTTCCTCGTGTCGTCTGAGGGAGTTTTTCCTCACCACCATCACCACAGGCTTGATCACTGGGGATAGATTAGGGATAAAATTAGCTCATGATTAAAGTCTTTAATTCTCTGTAAAGCTGCTTTGCAACAATGTCTATTGTTAAAAGCACTATACAAATAAACTTGACTTAAATATCACGCCTGCTAATAAACACTCTTCCTGCACTTAGAGCCGTCTACTGCCGTCTATCTTGTAGTGTCCTGATCCCCAGATCTTTAACCCAGCCACGTATAAACAGTTGTTCTCCTCCAGGCTCTTCCAGGTTTTCATCTGTGTGTCCGTGTGTGTAAACGATGTCTGCAGCATCAGGTAGTTTGAGATGTCGGGGAACTCAATGGATGGATAATTTTCCAACTTGTAGGCAAAATCCTTCTTTGTTAGCGTGTAAGGATCTAATCCCATTGAGTGGGTTCTATATCCACTTCTTGGTTTTAATAATTTGCTTGTTTGCTGAACACAAACATGGCAATAAGTTCTCATGTTAATGGACCAGACTCCACTTTTGGATCATTAATCCCTTTTGACTGAGAATGTCCTGCATGCATGGGTTTGGCTTCTGGCACATCCATACAGTTTTAAATACAATACCTACAAGAAGTGTTGCCAGGCAAAACAAACCTCGCCTGGTAGCACTTGGGATGAATATGAAGGAAGATATCACAAACAAAATCGGTCCCCTGTGGGTCCATGTGGCTTATAAATAAAATAGTTTTCTGATCCCATGTCTGTACAGTAAATATCGCATATATATATATTTACTCTGAGGCAGTAGAACAAAAATGAAGCGGAATCCAAAAATGAACAATTTAAAACTCATCTCATCATCTCTAGCTGCTTTATCCTTCTACAGGGTCGCAGGCAAGCTGGAGCCTATCCCAGCTGACTACGGGCGAAAGGCGGGGTACACCCTGGACAAGTCGCCAGGTCATCACAGGGCTGACACATAGACACAGACAACCATTCACACTCACACCTACGCTCAATTTAGAGTCACCAGTTAACCTAACCTGCATGTCTTTGAACTGTGGGGGAAACCGGAGCACCCGGAGGAAACCCACGCAGACACAGGGAGAACATACAAACTCCGCACAGAAAGGTCCTCGCCGGCCCCAGGGCTCGAACCCAGGGCCTTCTTGCTGTGAGGCGACAGCGCTAACCACTACACCACCGTGCCGCCCAATTTAAAACTCACAGAAGTAAAATATACCAAGTGTCTGTACTTTATATTATTCTACTCTTACAGTTTTCGAAACTGAAACCTCCGAACCGAGGCTGACATACACACGCTGTCGCCATGACCCAAACTCTTATTTCCTGGAAATGGCTCGGCGCTAGAGCTCAGTGGAACGCACTTTCCCTCTGTAATAAACATAAACATGTCAAAGAAGCAAAGAAACCCGACCGAAAACAATACCTCGCCCTGCTTACTCCGTAGCGGGTGAAGTAATTAAAACAGTTTGTTTTTATTGCACTTATTTAATTCCCGGGCTCCTATCTGTAATAGGGAGGGATGTTGCATCCTATTAATAGATTCTAATAGAATGGATGAGCCAAATAATTGGGGATCTTTTTTAATGAGCCCCGACTCGTTACAAGTAGGAATAGGTGGGCCTCAAAGCAGAAAAGGTTGAGAACCCCTGCATTAAAAGATCATATCTGTGAAGTTTTGAGGTAAAATGCCATGTTTTATTTATTTTAAAAGGAATATGATGTAATGTTGACTCAATTCCACCGACCTTAAAACAAATTAAAGCCATAAAGATCTGTAATTTGTTTACATTTTTTGGTCTGAACCTGTATAGCCACCTTTGTTTATTTTGTTTGTAGTTGTCCATCGTCTACGATAATGATTCCAGCGTGTAAGTATTTTAATGTTTTGGGGAGTGTTTGTGACTAATCAGGCCGATCTTAGCATGGAACACTCAACCATGGACATCACACACAAAAGAACGGGTGGGTTTCCCAAAAGTCTCTAAACGCTAAGAGCATTTTAAACTGAGAGAGAGAGAACGTTCATTGTGCTGCTCGCGTGACCATTTAACGATGATCTCTGTGCTGCGATACTGTTGGGAAACTCAGGCCTGTCTGGTTGAGGTTGCTGAGGTTTGCACTGGAGTTGCCACTCGTGGCGAGCGAGCCTCTTTGCATGTTACGCTTCTCTGCATTCAACCTCAAATATTGACACCTGTGTACACTGTGTTGGGCCACCGCAAACGGTCAGGAGCTGCTTCTTCCCACATTTGGTTATCAATCTTGCAAAGCTTTAGAGAGTGCTGGAGGTTGTTGTTGTAGTGCTTTCTCTGGCTGCCATGAGTGTGTTTGCCCTTGGCAAGCTCAGAACAGAATTATTCTTTAGATTCATCTGAAGTGGACATGATTGGGGCATAAGCCATGGTCTAACAGTTAGAAAAGCAGCTTTGGGACCAAAAGGTTGCTGGTTTGTTGTTGCACAAATGAGGATGGGTTCCCTTTTGAGTCTGGTTCCTCTCGAGGTTTCTTCCTCATGTCGTCTGAGGGAGTTTTTCCTTGCCACCATCGCCACAGGCTTCATCATTGGGGATAGATTAGGGATAAAATTGGGTCATTCAGATTCTGTAAAGCTGCTTTGGGCCAATGTTTATTGTTAAAAGCGCTATACAAACAAACTTGACTTGACTATACACACACACACACATTTCGTCATGGTTATATTTATTTTAGACTTTGGGCAGTTTAATAATATAATATGATATAATATGAATAGTAATGTGTATATATCATAATTATATTGGATATACAGTTCTGTACAAAAGTTTTAGGCGCATGTGAAGAAATGTTACAGACCAGAAATGGCTTAAATAAATAAATAAATACTATAGACAGTAACCAGTAAGCCATAATACATAAATATACAAAGTCAGTATTTGGTGTGAGACGACCTTTGCTTTAAATATCTCATCTCATTATCTGTAGCCGCTTTATCCTGTTCTACAGGGTCGCAGGCAAGCTGGAGCCTATCCCAGCTGACTATGGGCGAAAGGCGGGGTACACCCTGGACAAGTCGCCAGGTCATCACAGGGCTGACACATAGACACAGACAACCATTCACACTCACATTCACACCTACGCTCAATTTAGAGCAGAGCATTTTTTAAGGATTTTCCACTCGGAGACCAACTGGTCTGGGCAATACAATCACAGGCCCCAGAGTCCATGCGGCTGCACCGCTGCGGCATATTCTGTGATGCAAAGTGGTTCACCAATCACCATCCAGACAAACACACTACAGTGACTACACAGCTATCAAGAGCAATTACCAAGCACAAATGTTATGTCAAAGACACTCAAAGCTACACAGTAATGACATCGGATTCTGACATCAGCCATCTCAGTAACCAAATTTTAGTTTTGTTTTTCTTAACCGACATGATCTTGTGTGTATATCTTATAACATAGATCTTCGTTTTCCTTGTTAAATGTAGACTTACATGGTACTTTGTTAATTAATTGCAACTGATTGAACCAAATGATAAGACATAACTTGGTTTAAAATTTGGTCTCCCAGTGAAGCTGGTTTGGCATTGACTAGGAGCAAGGGAGTAACTTTGATTTTGACATTGGTGGGGACACAAAAGTGATCCAAGGCAGAGCTTCCGAAAGGTGTTTTTTTTTCCATTAGCAATCATAATTTCATGTCATGCAGATCTTATAGGTTAATGAAGGCAGCCTTAACCTAATGGTTAGGGAGTTGGTCTTTGTATCCCAGGGTTGCAGGTTCAAATCCCACCCTTACATCTCCATCCATGGCTGAAGTGCCCTTGAGCAAGGCACCTAACCCAACATTGCTCCAGGGACTGTAACCTAGCTCTGATACATCCTGTCATGTTGCTAAACCTGCCTAAGGAGCCGCAGCAATACTTTTATGAAGGGTTTCCATACATCAAAAGGATTTTGTTGAGTTTTTAAAGCTCGACGGAAACCCTGCACTTACATTCTTGACTTTGAAGAAGAATGAACGAATGTCTTGTTTCTTGGGAGGGGGGCAGTCATCCATGATACTCAAGTCAGCATGCGAGTCGTAGGGCAAGCATGCATGGACATCGAAGTCCAGCTCAATTTGTAGGCTGACGGAGAGTGGGGGGTGCGTGGGGTAGGTCAGGTGTGTACGTGTGAGATGCGGGGGGGGGTTGATGGGCAGGTAGTCACGGCTGCTGTGGGAAGTGTGCTGCTTTTACAGCAGATGGAGTGACAGCTGGGAGAGCCAACCATGTAGGTTAGTGAGAAACAGGCAGCTAATCAGAGAATGATATCTACGTTAGAGGGGGGATTATTAGCAGTGTCATACATTTAACCCTTTGTGTGCCATATAATCATTGCTCATGTTAGGACATTGGTTTTATTGATCGTGATTACACAGTAGCGGCTGAATATTGGTAGGGACACGTCCCTAGCGTCCCTACCCAAAATTACGCCCTAGACTAGGAGACCAAATCTGGCCAAAAAATGCTCTGATTTAGAGTCACCAGTTAACCTAACCTGCATGTCTTTGGGGGAAACCGGAGCACCCACACACAGAGAACATGCAAACTCCACACAGAAAGGCCTCACCAGCCACGGGGCTCGAACCCAGACCTTCTTGCTGTGAGGCAACAGCACAAACCACTACACCACCCCACTCACTTGTTAATTTTACACAAAAAATTTGCACCCGTAGCCTCCATTGTGTCTTCTTTTTTAATCTGAAAAGTGCTCTCTTATGGAATCTGCTGCTCAGACATCTCATGTCATTATCTGTAGCCGCTTTATCCTTCTACAGGGTCGCAGGCAAGCTGGAGCCTATCCCAGCTGACTACGGGCGAAAGGCGGGGTACACCCTGGACAAGTCGCCAGGTCATCACAGGGCTGACACATAGACACAGACAACCATTCACACTCACATTCACACCTACGGTCAATTTAGAGTCACCAGTTAACCTAACCTGCATGTCTTTGGACTGTGGGGGAAACCGGAGCACCCGGAGGAAACCCACGCGGACACGGGGAGAACATGCAAACTCCACACAGAAAGGCCCTCACCGGCCCCGGGGCTCGAACCCAGGACCTTCTTGCTGTGAGGCGACAGTGCTAACCACTACACCACCGTGCCACCCCTGCTCAGACATATTACAATTTTTTTTTCTAGAACATTTCATTTTGTACTGGAAAACCTAAAGTATTTTTGTACTGGTTCCATCATGTAGAAGTCGTAAAATAAAAGTCTACAACAACGTTTGTACTAAAAAAAAAACAATAGGGTGACTAAAGCTTTTGCACAGTACTGTATAAATACTGAACATAGAATAATAATAAATAATTTTTATTTGTGGACCGGAACTAAAATGCGTGGGCTGTAGTTTGAGCCCGGAACCATTTCTGTGTAACACTGCTATTTTGTCCCGCTCCTGCAGGCGGGTTTCCGGCGAGCTGTGTGTCAGTGGCTTTATATCAGCAGTCAAGTGTGTGATTTTAATATTGATCCGAGATTTAATTATGCATTAAAAGCAGCAGGTAAGTGTATTAGCGGAAGCGCCAGGTCAGAGAGCTGATTTAGATTATAGTTTACTAAATCACACAGTTTAGTCTAAAGTACTTCCTGTATGAAGTGAGTGTGCTGTCTGTGTATTCCCCAGGTGACTGAGTGAGCCTGTTTAATCCAGTGCTCAGACTCCTGATGATGGAGGGTGGTGATGTGAGCAGTGCAGAGAGCAGCACATTGCAGACCAAAGACAGAGGAGAAGCAACTCTCAAGGCACAGTAAGAGCACCACATCCACAAGAGAAGGGCTTGATTCATTCTGTCTGACAGCAGTGCAGCTGCACAGCTCAGGGTTACTAATGCACTATCATTTCTATAGCAACAGCTAATTCAGCAGGACTTGTACAGCATACGATTACATAATTGGATTAAAAAAATCCATAAGGAAGCATTTATTTAATGTTTCTGGAAGGAGTCTCCAGTGTCAGCGCTGTGTAAGAGTCAGAGGTGAAGCTGGAACTTGAGATTTCGTGGCCTCTTTAAGATAGAGGAGTTTCTCAGGCACGGTGGTGTAGTGGTTAGCGCTGTCGCCTCCCAGCAAGAAGGTCCGGGTTCGAGCCCCGGGGCCGGCGAGGGCCTTTCTGTGTGGAGTTTGCATGTTCTCTCCGTGTCCGCGTGGGTTTCCTCCGGGTGCTCCGGTTTCCCCCACAGTCCAAAGACATGCAGGTTAGGTTAACTGGTGACTCTAAATTGACCGTGAGTGTGAATGGTTGTCTGTGTCTATGTGTCAGCCCTGTGATGACCTGGCGATTTGTCCAGGGTGAACCCCGCCTTTCGCCCGTAGTCAGCTGGGATAGGCTCCAGCTCGCCTGCGACCCTGTAGAACAGGATAAAGCGGCTAGAGATGATGAGAATGAACACCATTCCAACTCAGAAACGTCCATCCTGAAGCGGTGTAGTGTGCTTGTTTTCAGCTTTTGGATCGACACATCTGTTCTCTCGTTCTTGTCGTTTTTTTTCCCATAGAGAATGAATAGGGCTCACGAATCGAATCGTCCTGCTCGGACACGCTTCATCGCAGACGCACCAAACCTCATGTGATACCTCAGGCCAACTCCTCAGACACACATATGCATTCAGTTCTGACCCATACTCATTTTTTCCTTTCTTTTCATGCCCCACTTTTTCATCCATTCACTTCCATTCATTTTTGGCCCCATTGAAAATGAATGGCGTTTCGGGAAAAAGGCTTTCACTCTCCGTCAAATTTTTTAACTGAGTGACCAAACTTCAAGAGACTTCAAGTCTCCACACATATCCATCCCCTCATCTGAGACCTGCACTCGTCTTTTTCTTGGTTTTCACATATCCTTTTTTCCCTACATAGGCTTCCATTGATTTTTGGCCCCATTCAAATGAATGGAGTTTTGCTCAGTAACACTTCACCACATATATCCACTGGTGTAGTGTGCTTGTATACAGCTTTTGGATCGACGCACCCGTTCTGTCGTCCTTGTCGTTTTTCTGTTGTTTTTTCCCATAGAAAATGAACAGGACTCACAAATCGAGTCATCCTACTCAGACACGCTCCATCGGAGATGCACCAAACTTCATGTGGTACTTCAGACCAACTCCCCTGACACATTCATGCAATCGGGTCTGAACTGCGCTTGTCTTTTCCTTTTTTTTCCTTCTGTTCTGCTACAGCTCAGCAAGCACACTGCATTTTCTTTGCGGAAATGCAGTCTAGTTATTATTATTAACTTGGAGAGAGAGAGAGAGAATGAATCTGGTGATGAAATGGCTGTTTATAAGTGAGAGCAGGAACTAACTAGCATTAGGGTTAAATCATTGTCATGATTAGAAAGTTCCTATTGTGTAAAAGGAATAAAACACATGGTGATATTGGAAATGATTCCACTTCAGGGAGGTAACGGTAACTCTGCTTCCTGTCGGGATGCATTCCACAAGCCTGACGTTGATTAGTTTCCTTTAATGGCACCTGACAGATGTTTTACTCTTTACTTGGGATACTGCACTGTATTGCGATCCATCATTGATCAGTTTTACTCTCTAAGGTACATCACAAACAAAGAGAAGTTCTACGAGTTCCTGGCTGCTGGACTGAAGAAGGAAAAAGCAGAAGATGAAAAGGCATCAGCTGAAGCTCCTGAAGATGGAGTGGAGGAACCGAGCGGAGAACCAGAGACGAAGAAGAGGAAAGTGGACAGTGATGAACAGACGGAGGAGAAGAAGAAACGGAGAGGCCTGAACAAGTCGAGACCTCACCTGAAACCTCGCAGCTACGAGGATCACAGACTCTGCCCCTCGCTAATACAGGTATTTAAACACACACACACACACAGAGTTGCTTTATTATTATGTATATTTTTATTCATGTTTAATAAAGCGTTTATATAGAAAGTAAAAGGCAAAAAATAATTAGTATTAATAAACAAATACATAATTGCATTTTATTTATTATTAGTATTTAATGTGCCCTGATTTACAATATAGTAAAGTCAGAGATGGTTTTTAATCAGAATTAAAATATTAACCCCAAAGATCAGCGTCTTTTTTAAAATATATAAAAATATCCTGAAGTTGATGAAATATATATATATATATTTTTTTTTTGTTGTTGAATTGAGTTTGTTGTATTTATTATTTTTTTTTCACCTAACCCACCCAGGAGTCTGAGAGGAAGTGTTTCTACGGTGAGAAGTGTAAGTTCATCCACGACGTGGCTGAGTACATGTCCACCAAACCAGCAGATCTGGGAGACTCCTGTTACCTTTATGACACCTTCGGCAGGTACAACAGGACACGTCACATGACTGATATTTCACCAACAAGTAGAAATTGTCCCAGTATGTGTATATAAATATCACCAATTACACTGTGTGTGTGTGTTTAGATGTCCATATGGAGTCACCTGTAGGTTCGCGAAAGCTCACACAGGCCCCGATTATAAGAACCTGGTGAACGAGGAGCTCCGTAAAAGCCTCGAGAGAACAGGGACCGTGCGGAACAGTCTGGATAAAGAGCTCCAGAGACGACTCCGGAAGAGACAAGTGTCCTTCAAACACGCCGAGAGCTTCCTCAAGAGCATCAGCGCAGGGAAAAAACAAGACAGGAAGTCAGCCGGGTCAGAAAACACGACGAATAAGGTGGGACAGGAAGAGGAAGTGAACCAGTGTGAGATCAAAGAGGACGCTTCTGCTGCTGAGCTCCAGACTGAGGTATAACATCACAGAGGCCACGCCTCCCATATTGGGACTGACTGGGGCACACACAGAGAGGCCACGCCTCCTTCACTCATTTTCCTGGTCTGATTTATAGGACGGTCAGATGAAGCCGCCTGCCGTGAAGACCGTCGGGCCGTTAATGGATGATGACATCATCAAACTGCGTCCATGTGAGAAGAAGCAGGTAGGGTCTTGAACACTGTGCTCTGTCACCGTAAAGTGTTCAGGGGGAGTGAACAGTCCTCGTTGAGGTCAATCCCAAATTAATATGCTCCCTTTTTCCCCACAGGTAGATTTCAGAGACAAGCTGTACCTGGCTCCATTAACAACGGTGAGGGGTGTGTGTGTGCGCACCTCATTTATATAAACAAATGGAAAAAATTTGTGTTTTTTAATATGGACAGTGTGTCCCTGCCCTGTATCTGATGTGTGTGTGTGTGTGTGTGTACAGTGTGGGAACCTGCCGTTCCGGCGTGTGTGTAAACGTTTTGGAGCCGATATAACGTGTGGAGAGATGGCCATGTGTACGAATCTGCTGCAGGGTCAGTCATCTGAGTGGGCTCTGCTCAAGAGACACCACACTGAGGATGTGTTTGGAGTGCAGGTACACACACACACACACACACACACACACACACACACACAGAGGAATGCTGCAGAGGTCTGTATCTGTCCATCCAGGTGCCAGTACAGTAGCATTCTGATTCAGAGCTGTTTCAGTACCATGTGATGTGGAGTTTGTTAAATACGATTCAGATCGATGTCTCTCGGATATGATTGAGAGCTGTGATGATGATGATGAGATTTAGAGACGATACAACACTGTTAAGAACTGTTTCAACACGATTCGGATTCACTTCAATATGATTCGGTTATTATGATGAAACTCAGAGCTGTTTTGATTACATTCAAAATGGTTTTGATAGAATTCAGAGTTGTTTCGACACAATTCAAAGCTGCTTTGATAGTTTTAAAGTGCATGTTCTGGACCAATTTCGTGCTTTTTTTTTTTATATGAAAGCATGTCCCTTTACACACTCATCCAGAAAGGTAATTTTGCACAAGACCATCTGTCTACAGCAGAAAAAAAAATAAAATAACAAAACACGTCTGGAAAAATCCCAACGGAGTCTGGAGCCGGAATCGTGACGTCACCTGCGGAAGCGCCAGCAGGCTGCGCGAGGTTCACACGGTTTCAGTGCACAGCCTGTGTAGACCAAGCTTTCCCATTTCTCTCTCATTGTCCGGTCTTTTGGGAAACGATGAGTACTAATCCCATCATGATTGGTGTTGCTACACCCTCCTACGATACATCTGTTAACCATTTTAATAATTACGTGATAACGTTGAAGAAATTTGCAGAAAACCACCAGGTCGTTTTCTCATAAAGCAGATTCTACCGTAACTGGATCCATTAACCACTTGCCTACAAAATAAGAAATTTTTCTTGTCCTTTTTGCTATCGTCACAAAAATGACAGACCTTGTAAAGTGTGATAGCACACACCTGTCGGTCATATACTAACGATAGCAATCTCATAGTCTGTCAGAACAGTGACGATAGACACGACTGTGTCACTTTCGCGGGGAAATAACACGTTGAAATGGCCTGTCAGCTGAAAGAGTCGCAAGTAGGGTTGCCAACCGTCCCGATTTGCCCGGGACGTCCTGAATTTTAGGTGAATTTAATTTGTCCCGCGAGGAACAGCTCCCGTCCCGTATTCCAATCGCAGTCGCAGTTTTTGATGAAATATGGATGAAATATTTTGTCCAATAGTAGCAGACTGGTGGTTGATGACACATTGAACCCTTCAGCTAAACCATCCGTTTGTGGGTGATACACGCTGGTGTAGATCGGCTTAATCCGTAGGTCGCGTTAACCGACAATTGTCCGTCATTGACGGATTTTTTTTAGCTATGACGGAAAAATCTGAAGGCCGTCGGTCATTTTGACGGATGTTTACCGTTACCATTACCAATAACAATAATAGCCTAATAATAACAATAATAAAACATAATGAAACACACAATTGAAATGATTGGCAGGTTGTGGCAGAGTTTTCTTACATACAGTATACATAGTCTTCACTGCCGTCACTTTAAATCTGAGCCGATGTTGCGGCAGTCTTGATGTTCAGTGCATCATGTACACATTGTAGCCACTGCGCAAGGCTGTTCCGCCCATCGCGCTCCTGACCGCGCTCTGACTTTTCTAACCACTAGCACAGTGAGATGTATTAATGTTTCCCTTCTCTGCAGAAGACACGTCATTTTTGCTATTAAAAAAAGAGATGCAGAAGGTCCTGGGTTCGAGCCCCGTGGCCGGCGAGGGCCTTTCTGTGCGGAGTTTGCATGTTCTCCCCGTGTCCGTGTGGGTTTCCTCCGGGTGCTCCGGTTTCCTCCACAGTCCAAAGACATGCAGGTTAGGTTAACTGGTGACTCTAAATTGAGCGTAGGTGTGAATGTGAGTGTGAATGGTTGTCTGTGTCTATGTGTCAGCCCTGTGATGACCTGGCGACTTGTCCAGGGTGTACCCCGCCTTTCACCCGTAGTCAACTGGGATAGGCTCCAGCTCGCCTGCGACCCTGTAGAAGGATAAAGCGGCTAGAGATAATGAGATGAGATGAAAAAAGAGATGCATTGGGTTGTTTGTGTCGTTTCCCTGCCTGTACGTCTTAATGCAATAGCGCTCATTTAGGCTAGCTGTTTTCTTGTTTTTAAAATGAAACAAATGTCGATTTATTGTATTCTTCCCCAGCAAGCTTAGGAACATCACTGCTCGAATATCTGCTAAACTATCATTTTAATGAGAGCACGGGTCGACAAACTAACATTTAAACATAACTTCGTTTTATTTAAGACCTTCCGTGTCAGGTTCCAGGCTCCGCCGAGCCGAGGCTCTTGCCGGCTTCTGATCACTTCCCTGGGAGAAATGTTTCCCGACTTCAGAACTTTGGCTGAAGTGGCGCTGGTTATTCCAGCCTCCAGTGTCGCAGCAGAGCGCGGGTTCAGCCTTCAGAATAAAATTAAAACGTCAATGAGAAGTCGTCTGTCCGAGGCAAAGACGCAAAATTTAATGACAGTTGCCTCGGCAGCAGTTTCCATTGACGACTCTGATTATGCACAAGCGAGCTCCCAATTTAAATCCATGCGGGCCAGAAGGAAGGTTTGAGCTCACGCAAACAGGTCAAATTAGATTGTCACTTAAATCGTTGTAGTGGACTGTTCATATTTTAACTGCAATTGTCTTGCTGCGTTGTAAAATAACATTGTTCATATGCCCGTTAAGGCACAACAGCCGCAATGTTTTTAGCGGAGGGAAAATGGGTTCACAAGTGACCGAACGTCAGAATCTCTGTTCATCTTTTTGCATCATAAATACATAAATAAATGATTAAATAATACAAGCTTGTTCTGTGAATTAATTTTTAAATGAAAATGAGTCCATGAAAACACAAGTTATTAAATATATATAGCATTTATAGCCTATATACACTGTCATTTAAAAGTTAAAATAAAATGACAATGACGGAATTTTTACGACCCTGTCCGTCAAAATGACGGACAGTGAAAAAGTCTAACGTAACCACTGGCTTAATCCCTAATAACCTATACAGTTCGTTCAGTGTCCGTGACATAAACGAGGTGCCTTGATCAGTCAGAATCTCTTTTGATAATCAGTAGAGTTACCCACATTAAATATCCAAAACGAGAAAAGAATTTCAAAGGAAGAAGGAATGGTTGGAAATTTAATTTAGCCACATTTTGTATGAATGAATTCTGTTATGTATAATAATATAGCCTTGTATAAGGCCTGTATTTTTATGCTACAAACATAATTTTTGTTTTGCCTTTCTCCCGTATAAACAGTAATTATTGAGTTTTAAAATTTTTCCTTGTATAAACCATTTCATTTTCCTGGGAAATGAGAGGTGTCAATAATTAGCAAACAATAAAGGTTACGGTCAGTGAATTATGGAATCAACGGTCCCCTCACAGTCTAAATAGATCATAATGGAAAGGTTTATGAAAGGAAAAATTTTAAAACTCAATAATTACTGTTTATACTGTCCCTTTTTTTCAAATTGTTCTTAAAAATCATATAGAATTTTTTAGAGGATCGTGGCCAAGGCATCCACTTTAAATTCCTCCAGGCAGTAGGTGCTTCAGCTTTCCGTTGGCCTTCGAAACCAGATGAAGAGACTATATTCCCCTTAAGCAGAATATTTTGGGGCCCTATCCCTCTGATTGGGCACAATCCATTCACAGTAGCTGATGATGTAATGAAAAAAATTCACACTAAGTACAGTTCAGTGAAAAAAGATCTACATTGATTTTCTTCATACATGTACATATAAATAGGTATAGGCCTAAAATCCTACATTGCCAGTAATTTTAATCATAACTTCACCAGTAAAAAAACTTGAAATGTTTTATACTTTCCTGTGTTACTGTATAGTTTTGTTATTCCTAAAAATTCATGTTTCAAACTTTTAGATTACCCGTCAATTGTGAAGGAACTGATGGAATTAGTGATATTGATGTATGTAATTACATGTATACAATGTACTGTTAATAATACATTCTCAATAAGTATTAACTGCATAAGCGTCATTGATTATAAAGATTTTTGAATTACATGTTCTTTCTGATTGAAAAGAATATTTCATTATTTCATGTAATTTCCACAGTACTGGTATTTTACAATTATTGTTGATATTTCAATTTTGAAAATAAATTTTATCTTTTTTATTTCAATATTTTATATTATTATTTGGTTCTAGTGATGAGGTATTTAATATTATTACTAAATTTGTCAGATTAATAATGTAAGAAACAGTTTTGTTGCTCTTGTCATCTAGTGTGTCTGTCAGAATATGATGGTAGACGTTAGTTTGTCTGTCACATTTTGATGATAGAAACCGATGTGTTTCTATTGTCATTTAGCATGTCTGTCAGAAATGACAATAGAAATGGTGGTTTTCAAAGAGATAAACTTTTTTTTTTTTAATTGTGGAACATATATTTGCTTCATATGATTATATCATACTCTGGCAGACATTCTATATGATTTTCATGACTTTCCTCCATGAAAAAGATTCAAAATTGTGGGAGAGTGTCTGTCAGATAAAGACTGATTTTGTCTGTCAGAATGATGGTAGAAACACGGGCTAATTAAAACGGCTTTTATTAATTAGTTACCAGGACTACTGTCCTAAAATTTACTGTGAATGTCCAAGACCCCAAATGCTACTAGAAAAACTTAATAGAATGATCAAAATAATCAATTCAGCAATTTAAGGAGATGGGAGTTAACTGGCCTCTGTTATGGTAGAATCTGCCATAAACAAACCAGCACTGACGTACGATTCAGAAGGAGGCGTCCCGCACGCGACGTCACAAAAATCAATGTTTCCCAGGAAATCCAAATGCCAAGTTTTTTCAGAGGCGGACCAATTCGCCTCATGGCTTGATTTCAACTGAATTTTTCTGGTATTGCGCAAGGTAAAAAAATTGCAGAGAATGCAGAATGTTACAGATATTTGACCAAAGTTTAATATAAAATAGGAGAATTACATGGGGCGGCACGGTGGTGTAGTGGTTAGCACTGTCGCCTCACAGCAAGAAGGTTCTGGGTTCGAGCCCCGTGGCCGGCGAGGGCCTTTCTGTGTGGAGTTTGCATGTTCTCCCCGTGTCCGCGTGGGTTTCCTCCGGGTGCTCCGGTTTCCCCCACAGTCCAAAGACATGCAGGTTAGGTTAACTGGTGACTCTAAATTGACCGTAGGTGTGAATGTGAGTGTGAATGGTTGTCTGTGTCTATGTATCAGCCCTGTGATGACCTGGTGACTTGTCCAGGGTGTACCCCGCCTTTCGCCCGTGGTCAGCTGGGATAGCTTGCCTGCGACCCTGTAGAACAGAATAAAGCGGCTACAGATAATGAGATGAGATGAGAATTACATTGATCTTGCTCCTGAATTTACCCGTGATATGCACTTTAAAGCTGTTTCGATAAAATGCATTTTAGAGCCGATAGGATACAATTTGTTAGTTTTTATCTTTCAGGTATATTTTGGTATGAAGTTTGGTATGAAATTGTTGTTGGATTCGGAGCTGCTTCAGTAGGATTCGTGGCCGCTTCAGTAGGATTCGGCGCCGCTTCAGTAGGATTCGGCGCCACTTCAGTAGGATTCATGGCCGCTTCAGTAGGATTCGTGGCCGCTTCAGTAGGATTCGTTGCCGCTTCAGTAGGATTCGTTGCCGCTTCAGTAGGATTCGGAGCCGCTTCAGTAGGATTCGTTGCCGCTTCAGTAGGATTCGTTGCCGCTTCAGTAGGATCGTTGCCGCTTCAGTAGGATTCGTTGCCGCTTCAGTAGGATTCGTTGCCGCTTCAATAGGATCGTTGCCGCTTCAGTAGGATTCGGAGCCGCTTCAGTAGGATTCGGAGCCGCTTCAGTAGGATTCGGAGCCGCTTCAGTAGGATTCGGAGCCGCTTCAGTAGGATTCGGAGCCGCTTCAGTAGGATTCGGAGCCGCTTCAGTAGGATTCGTTGCCGCTTCAGTAGGATTCGGAGCCGCTTCAGTAGGATTCGGAGCCGCTTCAGTAGGATTCGGAGCCGCTTCAGTAGGATTCGGAGCCGCTTCAGTAGGATTCGTTGCCGCTTCAGTAGGATTCGTTGCCGCTTCAGTAGGATTCGGAGCCGCTTCAGTAGGATTCGGAGCCGCTTCAGTAGGATTCGGAGCCGCTTCAGTAGGATTCGTTGCCGCTTCAGTAGGATTCGTTGCCGCTTCAGTAGGATTCGTTGCCGCTTCAGTAGGATTCGGAGCCGCTTCAGTAGGATTCGGAGCCGTTTTGTTGATACTTGGAGATGTTTCAATATGATTCAGAGCTGTCTCAATACGATTTGGAGGGTTTTTTTTTTTTTTTTTTAGATATATATGATACGATATCTGATTTGCAGTTTTTCTCATTGGATTTATAATAACTTGGAGCTGTTTATATAAAACTGATGTGTACATTTGAGTGTTAATTATTAACATATACTGAGGGTGTGTGCATAAAGAGAGGTATTAGTTGACAGGCGTGTGTGCGTGCACGCATGCTGAAGGTGAGTACAGGATCATCCTGCGCTTTAAAAGCTCACACACAGAGCGTAAGGTCAGAGGATTTCCATGTAAAGGTCAGTCCTGTGACCTGAGTGCATCTATAGGAGGATTTACATATACAAATGCAAAAGAACCTTCGCAGTGAAAGTGGTTGCCATGGTGTGGCATCCGTCCATCATCCACAGTTCAGTTAAATCGTATCTCCTCTATCAGTTCTCCACGGAATTCCATTCTGATTGTGTTGTTGGAAAGAACTCATCACTCCGCACAAAACTGGGTCGTTGTTTTGTCAAATATTTTGTTAACGAGTTACTAATTAGGCCAAATTAACGAATTTTCCAGGCCTCTCACTAGAATTGTATCTCCTCTCTGATTTCTCATCCGATTCCAGTTCTGATCGATGTTTTGGGTCGATCTTCCCTCAGGGAACAAAACTTGGTCGTTTGTTGATTTTCCTTATTTTCAGTTGGATCGTGTCTCCTCCCTCCCTCAGTTCTCAATGGATTTCAGTTCTGATTGTTTGTTTTATTTGAAAAAACTCGACCTTCTGCACAACACTTAGCCATTGTGTTGTCAATTTTTTGTGAACAAATTCGTAATTGGGTCACTTAACACATTTTGTTCTGACTCGAATTGTATCTCCTTTCATTTATTGTGCGAGTTCAGTTCTGATGGATGCTTTGGGTCAATCTTCCCTCAGGGAACAAAATGTAGTCCTTTGTTGATGTTCCTGTTGTAAACAGTTTGTCGTGGAGGTTGGTCCTCTCTCTCTCTCTCTCACATCGCAGGGTGGCCATGGGTCCTTAAAAAGTCTTAAATTTAATTTTCCTAAAATAAGGCCATTAAAATGTCTTAAATTGTCTTAAATTTCAAACCCCGTGGTCTTAAATTTTCAGTCTTAAATTTATGGAGATTTTACTCAGTCATATCGTTAAAATGTGGTACACTTTGGATGGGGAAAAAGTTTAATCGTTTTTGATGCTCACAATTATACCGCGCAGGCTCCGAATCCACCGGTTGCTAGACACATGCGTGCTTGACAACCACTCAGTGCCTGATCTGTTGATGGAAAGTAGTCCAAGCCACAATGGGTAAATGTAAATTTAATGATAACTGGCTGCAAGATGCAAAATACTCGTGGTGGCTGAAAGCTGTACCCAAAGATGCCAACAAGGCATACTGTGTAGCATGCTGTAAGACTTTTAAGTTGGGCACAGTGGGGATAAGAGCGGTGGACTCTCATATGAAGAGCGCCAAGCACGTTGCTTTTGCTAAAGGCCGCGAGCATCAGCCTCAAATATCCGACTGCAGCGCTTCCACCACTAACGGTCGTGGAGAAGAGGATAGATCTGCGAGATGGAAGAGAATATTGTGTGTGTGTGTGTGTGTGTGTGTGTGTGTGTGTGTGTGTGTGTGTGTGAGAGAGAGAAAGAGAATATATTCTATTGCGTGCATGTGAGAGAATAGTATTGTTTGTGTGTGGGTATCGTTCCAAGTGTTTTAAGAAGTGCAAGTGAGCGTACCTTTCAAGTGAGTGAGCCGGAGTTTCAGGTGTATGTGCATTCACATTGTTTAACTGTTGTTTTCTGCATTGTTGTTTGACCAAAGATGGAATTGAACAATTCTGCTTACAATGTGACTCCCCAAGCAGAGAAAATAATAATTAAAAAAACTGTTGCATTGGATTCTGTGTGTGTGACTTCATTCACATTTTCACATTGTTGCATTGGATTCAAACGCTGTGACTGCATTCTGATTGTCACATAGTTCCGAGTTTATCCGATCCTTATATTGTGTTCTGAGTGTGTGAATGCCTGTCAAGGAAAAGAAATGAAGTACTTCTACTAGAATAGTGTTTTCTGGTGAATGTTTACAAGAACAATAAGTTACATTAAATTATATAGTTTTTTTTTTTTTTCCCCAAAAGAGTGTTTTTGCGTGACTTTAGATTTGGTCTTAATTTTTTTTTTGGAACATGGTATGAAAAAGTCTTAAATTTAACTTGGACAAACCTGTAGACACCCTGACATCGTCACATCTCAGTTCTGTTTGATGTTTTGATGGCAGGACAGTGAGCTCCTACGCCCTTGACGTTCTGATTTTGTGTGTTTCAGCTGGAGGGATGTTTCCCTGACTCCATGACTCGCTGCGCTGAACTCCTCAACCACAACATCGACGTTGACTTTGTGGACATCAACTCGGGCTGTCCTATAGACCTCGTGTACAAGAAGGTACACACACACACTCCAGCTGATTTGCACTTGGTGACGCCCACAGCGCGCCGTAAAATGTCCAAGTTCACAGATCAAAATGTGAAACGTCTACTAAACAGCCAACAACAAAGAGTTTCTCTGAGGTAGACGTGTAAATACCTTTGACTCGTGCAGTAGATCCAGCCGAGTCACGGCAGCTGAAAAGACCAACGTATGGAGAGAAAGTACGGAGGTGAATAAGGTGTCGTCCCTCCAGATCAGTATCAGGAAAGTCAAAAGAAAATGGTTTGACTAAAGCTGAGTTAACACTGCAGCCTCGGCTTTCTGTTCTTGACTGACTGAAGTGGAACCTGACGTGGTCTTCTGCGATTGTATCCCATCCACCTCGAGCTTTGCCGTGCATTCTGAGATGCTTTTCTGTTCGCCACGCTTGTACAGAGTGGTTATTTGAGTTACTGTAGCCTTTCTGTCAGCTCAAAGCAGTCTGGCCATGTTCTTCTGACCCTGTCTCATCAACAAGGCGTTTCCATCAGCAGAACTGCTGCACCACTCTGTGAAAACTCTACAGACTGCTGTGTGTGAATCCCAGGAGATCCACAGTTTCACATCAATTCATTTAGATCCAGATCCAGCTTTATAAATGAGGCCCATTGTGTGTGTTAGTGTTTGGAGGAGTGTAATGTCTGACTCGTGTTTTTTGTTTTGTTTTGTTTTTTTCCCCCCCAGGGTGGTGGATGTGGCCTAATGACCAGAACCAAGAAATTTGAGCAGATTGTCAGAGGAATGAACTCTGTAAGTTCGGTTTAATTTCCTGTCTCTCATTCCATATATAGAAACCGTTTCCAGATGTGTTCCTGAATGTGTCCTGTAGGTTCTAGATGTGCCTTTAACGGTGAAGATCCGTACAGGAGTACAGCAGAACTGCAACATCGCACACAAACTCATCCCTGAGCTGAAGAAGTGGGGTGTGTCTATGATCACGGTGTGTATGTGCACACACACACACATTCCTACAAAGCACCAACATGGATGGGGTAGCTGTTTAGATGATGGTTGGACAGATAGGTGCCTGGAAGAGGTCACTGATTATACTGGGATATAAAACTGGAGGGTGTGGTTACCGAGATGGGGATGATTACGTAGAGTGGCAGGTTATATCGGTGGGCAGTTACAGAGATGGACATTACATACACAGACAGCTACAGTTACCTGCCCAAAGTCATGTGGTTAGGGTAACATGGGGCAGCCATGGCCTGAAGGTTGGGCTAAAGTGCCCTTGAGCGAGGCCCCTAACCCCCAACTGCTCCCTGGGCACTGTAGCAAAGCTCCCCACTGCTGTGTTTGTGCGCGTGTACGCACGCATGCGTTCTCATTGCTCACTTGTGTGCATGCGTGTGTTCACTACTTCAGATGGGTTAAATGCAGAGGAGTAATTTCACTGTGCTTAAATGTACTTGTGATTAAATAAAGGCTTTTTCTTCTTAGACACTTGCCGAACATAGGGCAGTTACTTAGACGGGGCAGTTGCCAAGACATTGCTGTTAATTAGATGCAAGTGTGCCTAGTTGAGATGGCTACTTTGACAGGGAGGATGTCTAGATGGGGGTGTTACCTTGATGGGAGTTACATGGAAGGAAGGTTACTGAAGTGTGGGAGTCAACTAGATGGAAGGTTACCTAGACCGGGGGGAAGTTACTTAGACAGGGTTACTTGGGCTTTACCAAGAAGGAAGGTAAACCTAGACAGAATGTTACCTTCATGGGGGTTACCTGGAAGGACGATTACCTAGGCAGGGGAGTTACATCGATGGAAGATTACCTTGTCAGAGGAGTTACCTCGATGGAAGGTTACTTTGTTGGAGGAGTTACCTTGATGGAAGGTTACCTTGTCGGAGGAGTTACCTCGATGGAAGGTTACCTTGTCGGAGGAGTTACCTCGATGGAAGGTTACCTTGTCGGAGGAGTTACCTCGATGGAAGGTTACCTTGTCGGAGGAGTTACCTCGATGGAAGGTTACCTTGTCGGAGGAGTTACCTCGATGGAAGGTTACCTTGTCGGAGGAGTTACCTCGATGGAAGGTTACCTTGTCGGAGGAGTTAACTCGATGGAAGGTTACCTTGTCGGACGAGTTACCTCGATGGAAGGTTACCTTGTCGGACGAGTTACCTCGATGGAAGGTTACCTTGTCGGACGAGTTACCTCGATGGAAGGTTACCTTGTCGGACGAGTTACCTCGATGGAAGGTTACCTTCTCGGATGAGTTACCTCGATGGAAGGTTACCTTGTCGGACGAGTTACCTCGATGGAAGGTTACCTTCTCGGACGAGTTACCTCGATGGAAGGTTACCTTGTCGGACGAGTTAACTCGATGGAAGGTTACCTTGTCGGACGAGTTACCTCGATGGAAGGTTACCTTGTCGGACGAGTTACCTCGATGGAAGGTTACCTTGTCGGACGAGTTACCTCGATGGAAGGTTACCTTGTCGGACGAGTTACCTCGATGGAAGGTTACCTTGTCGGACGAGTTACCTCGATGGAAGGTTACCTTGTCGGACGAGTTACCTCGATGGAAGGTTACCTTCTCGGACGAGTTACCTCGATGGAAGGTTACCTTGTCGGACGAGTTAACTCGATGGAAGGTTACCTTGTCGGACGAGTTAACTCGATGGAAGGTTACCTTGTCGGACGAGTTACCTCGATGGAAGGTTACCTTGTCGGACGAGTTACCTCGATGGAAGGTTACCTTCTCGGACGAGTTACCTCGATGGAAGGTTACCTTGTCGGACGAGTTAACTCGATGGAAGGTTACCTTGTCGGACGAGTTACCTCGATGGAAGGTTACCTTGTCGGACGAGTTACCTCGATGGAAGGTTACCTTGTCGGACGAGTTACCTCGATGGAAGGTTACCTTGTCGGACGAGTTACCTCGATGGAAGGTTACCTTGTCGGACGAGTTACCTCGATGGAAGGTTACCTTGTCGGACGAGTTACCTCGATGGAAGGTTACCTTGTCGGACGAGTTACCTCGATGGAAGGTTACCTTGTCGGACGAGCTACCTCGATGGAAGGTTACCTTGTCGGACGAGCTACCTCGATGGAAGGTTACCTTGTCGGACGAGTTACCTCGATGGAAGGTTACCTTGTCGGACGAGTTACCTCGATGGAAAGTTCAAAGATTCTTTATTGTCAATTCACTATATATCCAGGACACACAGGAGAATCGAAATGCCGTTTCTCTCTCACCTTACTTGTAAAAAAAAAAAAACAGATAAAGATTACACAAAAAAGGAAAAAAAATTAAGAAAAACAATATATATAAATATTTATAAATACAGATAAAAATACACTCTAAAATCAAACAATGTACAGAAGTTACCTTGTCGGAGGAGTTACCTCAATGGAAGGTTGGCTTGATGGGTGGGGGATAGGAAGGCTACCTCAACAATAGATAAGTGGGAGTGTTTTTGTTAATACTTTGATTGTTTATCAGTTGCACGGTCGATCTCGGGAACAGCGTTACACCAAACTGGCCGACTGGAGTTACATCGACACCTGCTCAAAATTCGCCACTCCTGTCCCACTTTTCGGTAACGCACTTCAATTATTACTACATTTTCTCTTTACATTTTTACTTGTTTTTTTACACTTTCACATTCTTTCTGTCTCTCTCTCTCTCTCTCTCTCTCTCTCTCTCTGTCTCTGTCCCCCCCCTTCCCTCCCCAGGTAATGGTGATATTCTATCATACGAAGATGCGATGAGGGCCAGAGAGACAGGAGTGTCTGGAATCATGGTCGCGAGGTGTGTATCTGCAGCAGACAGCCTTGATATCATCTTTTAATAGCATGTCTCACGTGGGTGTGTGGGTGTGTGTGTATGTGTGTCAGAGGTGCCCTCATTAAGCCGTGGCTCTTCACTGAGATCAAGGAGCAGAGACATTGGGACATCTCGTCCTCGGAGCGTCTCCAGATCCTTCAGGATTTCACGCACTTTGGATTGGAGCACTGGGGCTCAGACACGCAGGGGGTGGAGAAAACGCGCAGCTTCCTGCTCGAATGGCTCTCCTTCACTTGCAGGTGATTAGGGTGATGGGATAAACAATTAAGGCTTTAGGGTACAAATGAGGCAGGACATCATTTATTCATTTCATTAGTTGAAAAACAAAAGTGTTTGTAAATTAGTTGAGATTTTTAATGAAACTACATCCATAAATCAGAAAAAAAAAACTCTGTATCGTAGCTTGATAAAGGTTTTCCAGAGTAATCCCGAGCCCATGTGGTTCTATCAGCTGTAGCAGACATGCCAACCATTACGGTTTGCCCGTAATCATTACGGTTTCGGTGGTCCAATTACGCTATTACGACTTTGAAGTCGATTATTACGGTTTTTGCTCATAATTGATATTTTCAACTTTGCCGCCAGAATTCCCACACTTGCGATTTCCCAGTCTCCCGGCAGAGGGCGCTATTACTAGAATGTCAGCCAATGCTTTAGAAACACGGTCTCTGATTGGTTAACCTCAGCAATTTTTTATCAAATTTCGACCAATAAGAGCCCTGTGCACATTTTGTACTTTAGAAGAAGCAAAAAAATGGCTGACAATTCAGCCGATCCGTCTGACCCGCCGCCGAAAAAAGCAAGAAAAACGATCGACAAAACTAAGGCCGAATCCCATTTCACTCCTTGGACCAACCCCTTGGCCCTTCCCCTCCATTTTGCGCATTCACGTGAAGGGGTAGGGGTATCCCAATCCCAGTTAACGCGGAGGGGTAGGGGAAGGGGTAGGGCTTCTGTACCCCTCCAAACGGAGATTTTCCTGGAGCTGACTCCGAACGAAGGGGTTTGAGTGATTTCCCACAATGCCATGCGGATTTCAGCGAGATTTCATGCGGATTTCAGAAAGATGGCGGTTCCCGCGGCGAAAGATTGTCATAAATGTATTTTCTCCATTATTTACGTGTTTTAAGTTGTTATCCAGAGGAAACACGCCGCTTGATTCGCTTTCGAGCTGAGAATGAGCAGCGATTTCTGAAATCCAAGCTGCTGCTAAAAAGCTTTGGGAGTGAGTATTGTTTTCAGTTGCTTTACTGCGTACGTTTTGTTCTGTTATTCTCGCTTTTATTGTTTACATGAGTGTTCTGACACCTCATTCTGTCGGATGTGGTGCACGAAGCACCAAAGATATCCCATTCAGTGGTGTTAGTTAACAAATCACACCCTGCCAGCAGAGATTTCTGGTTCTGGCTCTGACTGTAGCGGCTGGTCGCAGCCAATGACGCATTTGGTTGCGTTTTGCTAACGTAAACGCTGACGCAGGTACGCGATGACGTATGCGATCGTTGAAGGGCTATCCCAATACGTAAGGGTTGAATTTCAAGCCCTATCCCTTGTAGCTCAGTTTCAAGGGGAAGGGCCAAGGGGAAGGCGGAGGGGGAGGGGTAGGGGTAGAAATTAGAATTGGGATTGGGCCTTAGACCGTGTACCAAAAATTTAAAGAGGAATACAGTACCTTGTATCCAGTTATCACAAAATCAGGAAAATCCGCGAGTCATGCGTTGTGCACCGTATGTAATGTCCATTTCTCTGTAGCACATTCCGGTGTTTACGATGTCAGACAACACGCGAGTTCTGTCTCGCATCAAACTTTGGCCAAATCTGGAAGCGCTAACCGGACGATCACCTCGATGTTCGTTGATCGATCCTCGATTGACAGCGTGACAAAAGCTGAAGTTTTATTCACAAATTTTCTCGTGGAACACAACCTGCCAATCGCCGCAGCTGATCACAGTGGGCCTCTCTTTAAAGCCATGTTTCCCGACTCCAAAATCGCTTCGAAGGCAAGTCTGTAGATCTCTAGTCTATTATGTGATCAAGTTATGGAATAGTAAATCAGTTGTTAGCGACTCGTATTTTCGTTGCTTTAGCAAAATTCTTAGTATTTGCCTACAACTTACAAGATGTATGAATGTTAAAGAAACGTTGATAAAATCACGTTTTTAATTTTTTTTCTTTTGTGTAAATTGTTGAAAATTAATCAAAACTCTCTCCATACATACACACAGATGGATAGATAGAGCTGATGCGATTACATTTTGATTAATTTTAAACAGTTAACGAAAAGAGAAAAAATGCACTTATAATTATCAAAGCTAAGTAAAATAACATGAATAATACATTAATATAGAATCAGTAAAATTAAAAATAAATTACCTACTGAAAGTAATACATGCACACACACACACGTGTGTATATATATATATATATATATATATATATATATATATATATATATACACACACACACACACACACAGTGGGGCAAAAAAGTATTTAGTCAGTCACCAATTGTACAAGTTCTCCCACTTAAAAAGATGAGAGAGGCCTGTAATTTTCATCAAAGGTATACCTCAACTATGAGAGACAGAATGAGGGAAAAAAATCCAGAAAATCACACTGTCTGATTTTTAAAGAATTTATTTGCAAATTATGGTGGAAAATAAGTATTTGGTCAATAACAAAAGTTCATCTCAATACTTTGAAATATATCCTTTGTTGGCAATGACAGAGGTCAAACGTTTTCTGTAAGTCTTCACAAGGTTTTCACACACTGTTGCTGGTATTTTGGCCCATTCCTCCATGCAGATCTCCTCTAGAGCAGTGATGTTTTGGGGCTGTCGCTGGGCAACACGGACTTTCAACTCCCTCCAAAGATTTTCTATGGGGTTGAAATCTGGAGACTGGCTAGGCCACTCCAGGACCTTGAAATGCTTCTTACGAAGCCACTCCTTCGTTGCCCGGGCGGTGTGTTTGGGATCATTGTCATGCTGAAAGACCCAGCCACGTTTCATCTTCAATGCCCTTGCTGATGGAAGGTTTTCACTCAAAATCTCACGATACATGGCCCCATTCATTCTTTCCTTTACACGGATCAGTCGTCCTGGTCCCTTTGCAGAAAAACAGCCCCAAAGCATGATGTTTCCACCCCCATGCTTCACAGTAGGTATGGTGTTCTTTGGATGCAACTCAGCATTCTTTCTCCTCCAAACACGACAAGTTGAGTTTTTACCAAAAAGTTCTATTTTGGTTTCATCTGACCATATGACATTCTCCCAATCCTCTTCTGGATCATCCAAATGCTCTCTAACAAACTTCAGATGGGCCTGGATATGTACTGGCTTAAGCAGGGGGACACGTCTGGCACTGCAGGATTTGAGTCGCTGGCGGCGTAGTGTGTTACTGATGGTAGCCTTTGTTACTTTGGTCCCAGCTCTCTGCAGGTCATTCACTAGGTCCCCCCATGTGGTTCTGGGATTTTTGCTCACTGTTCTTGTGATCATTTTGACCCCACGGGGTGAGATCTTGCGTGGAGCCCCAGATCGAGGGAGATTATCAGTGGTCTTGTATGTCTTCCATTTTCTAATAATTGCTCCCACAGTTGATTTCTTCACACCAAGCTGCTTACCTATTGCAGATTCAGTCTTCCCAGCCTGGTGCAGGTCTACAATTTTGTTTCTGGTGTCCTTTGACAGCTCTTTGGTCTTGGCCATAGTAGAGTTTGGAGTGTGACTGTTTGAGGTTGTGGACAGGTGTCTTTTATACTGATAACGAGTTCAAACAGGTGCCATTAATACAGGTAACTTGTGGAGGACAGAGGAGCCTCTTAAAGAAGTTGTTACAGGTCTATGAGAGCCAGAAATCTTGCTTGTTTGTAGGTGACCAAATACTTATTTTACCGAGGAATTTACCAATTAATTCATTAAAAATCCTACAATGTGATTTCCTGGATTCTTTCCCCCCATTCTGTCTCTCATAGTTGAAGTGTACCTATGATGAAAATTACAGGCCTCTCTCATCTTTTTAAGTGGGAGAACTTGCACAATTGGTGGCTGACTAAATACTTTTTTGCCCCACTGTATATGGCGGCACGGTGGTGTAGTGGTTAGCGCTGTCGCCTCACAGCAAGAAGGTCCTGGGTTTGAGCCCCGTGGCCGGCGAGGGCCTTTCTGTGTGGAGTTTGCATGTTCTCCCCGTGTCCGTGTGGGTTTCCTCCGGGTGCTCCGGTTTCCCCCACAGTCCAAAGACATGCAGGTTAGGTTAACTGGTGACTCTAAATTGACCGTAGGTGTGAATGTGAGTGTGAATGGTTGTCTGTGTCTATGTGTCAGCCCTGTGATGACCTGGCGACTTGTCCAGGGTGTACCCCGCCTTTCGCCCGTAGTCAGCTGGGATAGGCTCCAGCTTGCCTGCGACCCTGTAGAACAGGATAAAGCGGCTAGAGATAATGAGATTATATATATATATATATATATATATATATATATGCATTTGACATTTTCCAGCATAGGACTGGCACTGTATGAGCAACTCATTATAATGTGCCTAAAACACAAGTGTATTTAATTACTGTTATAGATAAGATATGGGCGGCACGGTGGTGTAGTGGTTAGCGCTGTCGCCTCACAGCAAGAAGGTCCTGGGTTCGAGCCCCGGGGCCGGCGAGGGCCTTTCTGTGTGGAGTTTGCATGTTCTCCCCGTGTCCGCGTGGGTTTCCTCCGGGTGCTCCGGTTTCCCCCACAGTCCAAAGACATGCAGGTTAGGTTAACTGGTGACTCTAAATTGACCGTAGGTGTGAATGTGAGTGTGAGTGGTTGTCTGTGTCTATGTGTTGGCCCTGTGATGACCTGGCGACTTGTCCAGGGTGTACCCCGCCTTTCGCCCATAGTCAGCTGGGATAGGCTCCAGCTTGCCTGCGACCCTGTAGAAGGATAAAGCGGCTAGAGATAATGAGATGAGATGAGATGAGATAAGATATGTTTATTTACAGTTTTGCAAAGGGACCAAAAATTCTAATAAATACATGTATTGTGTTTGAACCAATGTTTTGTTAATTGCTGATATTTTTATATTGTAATTTGCCATTTTTGAGAGAAAACACTTCGTTGCTTGAAGTTATATAATAAAGTTTTCTCAGTTATTTGATAATCATTTGATTTCTTTTCAGAATATATATTCTAAAAAAACAGTTTATGTTCATTTGCAAATATTTTTGAAGTTTGAAGTATTCAAATGGTACTGATTGCCCTTTATTTTCACTGTAAAAAGCCACCAGAGGTCACCATTTCTGAATGCATTTTATAAAATTTTCCGAGCCCAAAGGGGGGCGCACCCCCCTTTGGAACCCCCCCATGCACGCTCTGCGTGCATTATGTCTGCCGTTGGCAGACATGGACAAATATCTCAAAACAACCATTACAGTTTGCCATCATACAAGGATGGCATGTCTGCTGTAGATGAATGACGGTTCTTGATGCCGTCTGAGGGATCAGCGATCACAGGGATTCAGATTAGGCTTGAGCCCTTTACACACCAAAATTCTTCGACTCGCTTAATGATATACGCCGTAGAGAGTGAAATATCCAAATCCCTTCCTGTCTGTCTTTGAGGAACATTGTTTTTAAACATCTCAATAATTTTCTCACACATTTGTTGATAATCTGGAGATCCTCGGCCCGGCTTTACTCCTCAAAGACTCGGCCTTTCCTGGAGACTGATTTTGGACCAAATCATGATTACAGTCACCTGTTTCACATCACATCATTATTTAATTGTTTTACCCCATTACAGCCCTAAATTGCCCTGTCACACCTTTTTCTGATTTAGGATTGAAGAGTTTAGTTGTTATTGCTCATTGTGTGTGTGTGTGTGTGTGTGTGTGTGTGTGTGTGTGTGTGTGTAGGTACATCCCGGTAGGACTGCTCGAGCGTGTACAGAAGATTAATGAACGTCCTCCGTATTATCTGGGTCGTGATTATCTGGAGACTCTGATGGCAAGTCAGCATGTGGATGACTGGATCAGGATCAGGTGAGACACACACACAGGTTGTATTAGCTCTTCACTCAGCCTACAGTTTTGTGCCTTTTACAAGCCTTGTTTATCTGTTTTGTTTTGTTGTTTTTGTTCAGCTCTTTATTCTTTTTATTTGTTTCCCCTCAGTGAGATGTTGCTGGGTCCCGTACCGAAGAACTTTAGCTTCCTGCCCAAACACAAAGCTAACGCCTATAAGTGAAGTGGAAATACAAAGTGACCTAAACACTGATGCTTTTTTGACACAAACTTTTTTAATGATTATGTGAAGCGTATCAGTGAATAACATCTGGCTGAAATAAAATGATTTTAGTTTATTATGAAAACTATCCTCTTCTGTTTTTCTGTGTGTGTGTGTGTGTGTGTGTGTGTGTGTGTACACAAGTTTTGATATGTTTTTCCTGTACTCATGAGTTAGTGGCTATGAAAGTGAAATAATTAAACGGTTGAATAATTACAACCCCAATTCCAAAAAAATTGGTATGCTGTATAAAACAAATAAAAACAGAATGTGACAATTTGTAAATCATGGAAACCCTATATTTCATGGAAAATGGTACAAAAACATATGTTGAAACTGAGAAATTTTATTGTTTTTTGAAAAATATTTGCTCATTTTGAATTCAATGTCAGCATCATGTTTCAGAAAAGTTGGGACAGGAGCAACAAAAGACTGAAAAAGTTGTGTAATGCTAAAAAAAAAAAAGAATTAGGTAAATTGTCAACAGGCCAATAAGATGATTGGGTATAAAAAAGAGCATCCCAGAGAGGCGGAGTCTCTCAGAAGTAAAGATGGGGCGGGTTTCACCGCTCTGTGAAAGACTGCGTGGGTAAACAGTGCAACAATTTAAGAATAACGTTCCTCAATGTAAAACTGCAAAGAATTTGTGGATCACATCATCTATGGTCCATAATATCATTAAAAGATTCAGAGAATCTGGAGAAATCTCTGTATGCGAGAGACAAGGCTGAAAACTGACATTGGATGCCTGTGATCTTCAGGCCCTCAGGAGACACTGCATTAAAAGCAGACACGTGTCTGTAGTGGAAATCAGTGTATGGGCTCAGGAACACTTCAGAAAACCATCGTCAGTGAAAACACTTCATTACTGCGTCCACAAATGCAAGTTAAAACCAGATATAAGCAATATCCAGAAACACCGCCCCCTTCTCTGGGCCTGAACTCTTTTATGATGGGCTGAGGCGAAGTGGAAAACTGTCCCGAGGTCTGACGAATCAAAAGTAGAAATTCTTTTTAGAAATCATGGACCCCACGTCCTCCAGGCTAAAGAGGAGAGGGACCATCCGGCTTATCAGTGTACAGCTCAAAAGCAGCATCTGTGATGGTATGAGGGGGCGTTAGTGCACATGACATGGGTAGCTTGTACATCTGGGAAGGCATCATTAATGCTGAATGATATAAACACGTTTCAGAGCAACATGCTGCCATCCAGACAAAATCTTTTTCAGGGAAGGCCTTCCTTCTTTCAGCAAGACGATGCCAAACTACTTTCTGCACATATTAAAACTGCTTGGCTCCGGAGTAAAAGAGTCCAGGTGCTAAACTGGCCTGCTGCAGTCCAGACCTGTCTCCCATTTAAAACATTTGGCGCATTATGAAGCGCAAAATACGACAAAGGAGACCCCAAACTGTTGAGCAACTTAAATTGTATATCAGGCAAGAATGGGACAACATTTCTCTTTCAAAACTACAGCAGTTGGTCTCCTCAGTTCCCAAATGTTTACAGAGTGTTGTTAAAAGTAGAGGTGATGCAGCACAGTGGTAGACGCACCCCTGTCCCAACTTTTCTGAAACGTGTTGCTGACATCAAATTCAAAACAAGTATATATTTTAAAAAATAATGATAATAAAATTTCTCAGTTTCAGCATTTGATATGTTGTCTTTGTACTATTTTCAATAAAAATATATTAGGGTTTCCATGATTTGAAAATGATCGCATTCTGATTTTATTTATAGTTTACACAGCATCCCAACTTTTTTTGAATTGGGGTTGTAATAAATCTAAAGAGCAGGGCCAGAACATCTATTAAGTCAGTGTTTCTCAACCACTGGGCTGCAGCCCATTACTGAGCCATGAAGCACCATCTAGTGGGCTGTGAATTTTTTTTCAAGTTGAAGCTAATTTTTACTCTTAGTAGGGTACAATTGCTGAGTTGCATCTCACGTCACATCCGTGTCATTAAGTTACAGTCACACTACAGCTCGTGATGCTTTGCGATGGGTTATCAATAAAAATAAGGCATTTTGGTGGCAGTGCATGGTGATATACAAGTGAGCTAAAAGCTGGCGTCACACAACAGGTGAACACTTGACTGTCACGCTTTTGCACGCTTCAGTCTGGCGCAGCTCGAGCAGCCGTGCTCGCTCACGGAGCGAGTTGTGCATGCGCTTGGGACCCAGTCATTATGGGAAACACCTGATACCAATTTGAGCGCAATCAGCACACACAGATAGGGATGCTGTTTTCACAGAGGCCATGTTTATAATGCTGTTTCAATACTCTGCTTTATGATTCTGCTTTTGTAAATATGACGCCTGCTAATAAACACTCTTCCTGCACTTAGAGCCATCTCCCACCGTCTATCTTGTAGTGTCCTGATCCCCAGATCTTTAACCCAGACACACATAAAAAGTTGTTCTCCTCCATGCTCTTCCAGGTTTTCATGTGTGTGTCCGCGTAGAACGATGTCTGCAGCACCAGGTAGTTGGAGATATCGGGGAACTCAACAAATGGATCATTTTCCTTCTGCGTTAGTGTGGAAGGATCAAATCCTATTGAGTGGTTTCTGTATCCACTTCTTTTGAGTGTACGTCTTGGTTTTAAAGGAGAACTGAAAGCAATTTTTTATTACCAGAATTATATTTCTCTCATTTTATTAAATATCGGAATGCATTTTTGATCGCTATTTTGTCGCTGCTATAGCAGGTTATGAGTGTTCGAAATATGCTCTATAATATATTAATCCATATGTCAAAGCAGTGGCAGTAAATGAGATTTGTTGAGACCTGTGTGAGACATCGTAGGACGGAAGTAAAACATACAGCGGAAATCAAAGTCACTAACATCTGCCAACGTTGTCGAAAGACGCGCGCGCCCTCTTTCAAATGCTGATGTAATCAAGCCAGAAGTTTTGTTTGTTTTGATAGCGATCAGGAAAGTTTGAAAAAAGTAGGCAGTAATCGTCATTTAAACTCGTTTTTGTGCAATATTTCATTTGGAAAACAGTTTTCAAAATGGCGGCGCTGACACCTGGCTGACGCTTCACGTTTCGAAGTCTCGTACAAGTCTCGTGAAGATCGCGCGGATAAGCGACGCCTGCCGTGGACCAAACAAACTAAATTCAACATGGCTAAAAACCGAATAGGCTGATAAGTATAACATTTAATTGCAATTAGTTGCCAATACGAGTCACGATATAAGGTTACTAAAACCGAAAACGTAATTGAATAACACGTTAATTAAGAAATAAAGCAAGTTTAAAAACGACTTCAGTTCTCCTTTAATAACTTGCTTGTTTGCTGAACACAAACATGGCAATAAGTTCTTGTGTTAATGGACCAGACTCCACTTTTGGATCATTAATCCCTTTTGACTGAGAATGTCCTGCATGCACGGTTTGGCTTCTGGCACATCCATATAGTTTTAAATACAATACCTACAATTAAATTTTTTTTATTGCATTTATTTAATTTCTGGGCTCCCATCTGTAGCAGGGAGTGATGTCACATCCCATTAATACACTTTACAGTAGATTAGTTGGAGTCTCATCGCATCGCTCCTGTGGAGGACGGCCCCATGAGGACAGTTGAAAGTCGCACTTGGAAGACGCTCTGGACTCTTACAGTAATGCTTTTATGGCTGAGGACTACAGTTGACTTGCTAACTTTAGGACTGCAGTTGTCATGAACAGTTTTGCACTCAAGTTTCCATCAATGAAGAGTTTATAACATCAACGAAACTGACTTCATGTTAAAACTGTTAATGTTATAGTCATGCTGTCTGTTGTTGCCCAAATGAGGATGGGTTCCCTTTTGAGTCTGGTTCCTCTCGAGGTTTCTTCCTCATGTCGTCTGAGGGAGTTTTTCCTTGCCACCGTTGCCACAGGCTTGCTCACTGGGGATAGATTAGGGATAAAATTAGCTCATGTTTTATAATAAAACATATAGCTCATGATATAATACCCATTCGGGGCCCCTCTCTCTGCTCATCCCTTCTGTTAGATCTTTTGGACAGTCCTCTTTCATATATACTGGTGCTTGATTTGGAATGGTTTACCTAGTCATATACGGTCTCAGTCTTCCAAAAGTGCTTTCAAACATCTAGTCCGAACCTTTTTATCTCAACAGGTTTTAGAGGAAGAACTCAACCCTTTTATTATGTCATAATCTAATTACTCCTCCGTTATTATATTGTCTTTGTCCTGTTAATTTTTACACGTATTTGTTTACTCGTATTTTGCTCTAAGGACTTTTCTACAGTATTATCTTTTCATACTTATCATATTTATTTATAACACTCATATTGTTTGTTCGGGGCAGCACGGTGGTGTAGTGGTTAGCGCTGGCGCCTCACAGCAAGAAGGTTCTAGGTTTGAGCCCCGTGGCTGATGGGGGTCTTTCTGTGTGGAGTCCGCGTGGGTTTCCTCCGGGTGCTCTGGTTTCCCTCACAGTCCAAAGACATGCAGGTTCGGATAATTGGTGGCTCTAAATTAAATGTGAATGGTTGCGTGTCTCTCAGCCTTGCAATGATCTGGCGACTTGCCCAGGGTGAACCCCGGCTCTCACCCATAGTCAGCTGGGATAGGCTCCAGCCCGCCCACGACCCTGCACAGGATAAGCGGTTATGGATAATGGATGGATATATACCATATTTTTCTTCGTATTAATTTTAAGCCAGTATCTGACTGGGCTTCGACTAGTTGGAGACCCAACAATTGCGATAAAATATGCGAATTAGAGACAATTTTCACTTGGAATCACACTGAATTAATATTTGCATATTTTATCGCAATTGTTGTGTCGCAGGCTGTCGCAGCCCAGTGAGATACCGGCTGAAGAACTCGCAATTCCTGTCTCACGGAAACTGACTTGAGAAGGGTTCGCGACACATTTGCGGCTATTTTGAGAGAAATTTTGTCGCACGAATTTTTTGAACATGCTCAAAATTTCAGCGACGAAGCAGCGATAGTTTGCGACTCACGCGAGGAAATTGAGAAGCCCCGTGGATGTTTCAAGACACTTTTGAAACTCTGTCGCGAATGACGTGTCGCAGCTTTACATTCTATATTTTCCCTTCATTTTGTTATTTGATTTTACGGACTACTTTGTCATTTACAATTGTTTGTACATTGAATTTACTAAATAAAATCAATCAATCATTTGGGTTTTGCTCCAAGCAGAGCTCAAGTCATGGGCGTAGCGGATGCGGGGTACGTGGGGGACATGTCCCCCGCACTTCCCGTATTTGTGCCCTCTGTCCCCCGCACTTTTTACAGCCATTACAGCCACTCAGTTCATGTTTAACATGTGGAAACGCGTTTTTCCGAGCCGCCTCTAAACGCATCATGAGCAGGCGGAGCTCAGCAGCAAACAAACCCCGCTGTGGTGATCAGAGACGCTTTAGAAAATATTGTAGGAGGATCTTTGGTGTGATTCAGATCTGGGCAGCGCTTCTGTATGTTCAGCAAACCAGCCAAGAGCCTAAAGACTTTACACAGTTTTTTCCAAACAACCCGTGTGAGTTGAGTAATGCTGTTGAATGGAGATAACGTTGAGCTAAAAGATGGCAAATCGATGTCCGTTTAGTGAGTTAAGCTAGCTAGCTAACTTAGAGACGGTAGTAACTAGTTACATTTACTCCGTTACATTTACTTGAGTAACTTTTTGGATAAATTGTACTCTTAAGAGTTGCTTTGTTGCAAAATACGTTTTACTTTTACTTGAGTAATATTATTCTAAAGTAACAATACTCTTACTTGAGTAACGTTACTATTTTGGCTACTCTAAGATTACTCACTTCCGGGTAGAAAATAAGAATATAAATGTATTTGTGTTCCTCATCTCATCTCATTATCTGTAGCCGCTTTATCCTGTTCTACAGGGTCGCAGGCGAGCTGGAGCCTATCCCAGCTGACTACGGGCGAAAGGCAGGGTACACCCTGGACAAGTCGCCAGGTCATCACAGGGCTGACACATAGACACACAGCCATTCACACTCACATTCACACCTACGCTCAATTTAGAGTCACCAGTTAACCTAACCTGCATGTCTTTGGACTGTGGGGGAAACCGGAGCACCTGGAGGAAACCCACGCGGACAACATGCAAACTCCACACAGAAAGGCCCTCGCCGGCCACGGGGCTCGAACCCGGACCTTCTTGCTGTGAGGCGACAGCGCTAACCACTACACCACCGTGCCGCCCCTATTTGTGTTCCTTTGACTGTTATTTTTGTAAAGATTTTATTTATTTTTGTGGTAGTTAAAGTTTAAAGTACATGAATTTGCTGATTATTATTACTGTATTCCTAATTCTATTTCAAAATGTTGCTTTCCACATGTTTTTTAATCTTTATTGCCACAATAGAAAGAGCAGGGTGCGAGAGGAGACAGTGGACCAGAGGCCAACAGGGAGGATTATGCAGGGTCACAGGTGAGAAGAGAATATATAGCTATGTCACTACTACTATTCTTAATTCTATTTATAAATTTTACTTTATAGATTTTGATTTTAAAGAACTAAAGTCGGTTCCCTGGTGCTGTGCTGTTTGTGGTTCTTTAAAGAGAAAGAAGAAAAGAAGCCTTTATTCGTCATATGCACACTTCAAGCACAGTGAAATTCATCCTCTGCATTTAACCCATCTGAGTGAACACACGCACACACTCAGAGCAGTGGGCAGCCACACCAGAGCGCCCGGGGAGCAGTCAGGGGTTCGGTACCTTGCTCAAGGGCACCTCAGCCCAAGGCCGCACCACGTTAACCTAACTGCATGTCTTTGGACTGTGGGGGAAACCGGAGCACCCAGAGGAAACCCACACAGACACGGGGAGAACATGCAAACTCCACACAGAAAGGCCCTCGCCGGCCACGGGGCTCGAACCTGGACCTTCTTGCTGTGAGGTGACAGCGCTAACCACTACACCACCATGCCACCCTTTCTTTCTCTTTTCTTTCTTATTTCTATTTCTGAAATAGATTTTCTTGGAATCAACAGTTCTGTTTCTTCCCGCAGTCTCACTGGCTTCATCCTTTCTTTGTCTCTTTTTTTTTGTCTCTCTTAGTCTCCTTGCCATTTTTTTGTCTCTGTGACTCTTTATCTCAGGTTCTCAAATATTTTTCCCTCTTTCTTTTGGTCTCTCTCTCTCTCTCTCTCTCTCTCTCTCTCTCTCAACGCCCACTGCTAAGCAGTTTTTGTTTTGTTTTAAAAGACTCAGCCCCAGTGTATGATGGAACTGAGATCTTAAATTGTTTTAATAAGCACTTTGTGTCATCTGGGTCCTTGTTTGAAGCCACAAGAACTGTTCCCGTGCCTCATTGTACTACAAGCTCTGAAGCATTCTTTGGAGAACCTTTTACATTTGTACCTTTTACCGTGCAACAAGTACGTAAGGCTCTCAAAACTTTCAACCACAGTAAACCTCCTGGGCCAGATTTTACAGAGCCTTATTTTGTGAAAATGGCTGCTGATTTTATTGCACAGGCCATCACAACACTTTTTAATTTATCAACTGAAAACAAAGAATTACCTTCAGTTTGGAAGTCAGCCTTTGTTATTCCTCTTTTAAAAGGAGGTGATCCAGCAGTATTAACCATCTCATCTCATCTCATTATCTCTAGCCGCTTTATCCTGTTCTACAGGGTCGCGGGCGAGCTGGATCCTATCCCAGCTGACTACGGGCGAAAGGCGGGGTTCACCCTGGACAAGTCGCCAGGTCATCACAGGGCTGACACATAGACACAGACAACCATTCACACTCACACCTATGGTCAATTTAGAGTCACCAGTTAACCTAACCTGCATGTCTTTGGACTGTGGGGGAAACCGGAGCACCCGGAGGAAACCCACGCGGACAACATGCAAACTCCACACAGAAAGCCCCTCGCCGGCCACGGGGCTCGAACCCGGACCTTCTTGCTGTGAGGCGACAGCGCTAACCACTACACCGCTGTGCCGCCCCCAGTATTAACCAATTACAGGCCAATATCTAATTTGTGTGTCCTGTCAAAAATCCTTGAATCTCTGGTGTGTGAGCAACTCAAAGATTTTTTAGACGCAAACGACCTTCTTTCAAAGCTGCAATCAGGTTTTAGGAAAAAGCACAGTACTGTCACTGCTGCCACAAAAGTGATTAATGACATATTTGTTGCCCTTGATAAAAAACAGTACTGTGCTGCGCTTTTCACTGACCTGTCAAAGGCGTTCAACACTGTGGACCACACGGTTTTAAAGAAAAGGCTCTCCAGTTTTGGTCTTTCAGATCATGTAGTTTCCTGGTTCACAAATTATTTAAGTGATAGGACCCAATGTATCAAATATGATGACTTGTGTTCAGAATTTGAGAGTGTCCACAAGGGGGTGCCACAGGGTTCTATATTAGGTCCCCTCCTATTCATGTATATAAATGACGTGGGTCAAAATGTGTCTGATGCAAATATGCATTTCTATGCCGATGATACAATCATTTACTGCTGTGGGTCATCCCCTACTAATGCTGTTGAATCCCTGCAGAAGGCCTTTGATGTGATCCAGCACGCATTTCTGCAGCTAAAATTAGTACTTAACACGGACAAGACTAAACAAATGTTTTCAAAGCCAAGAAAGGGACTGTTAAACATCCCCACAGTATTCACTCTTGAGGGAAATGAAGTAGAGGTGGTCCACTCGTATAAATATCTTGGTATCCTGCTTGATGACACCCTGACATTCAAAGCCCACATTGAAGATCTTGTTAAGAAACTTAAACCGAAGCTGGGTTTTTTTTATTTAGAAATAAATTTTGTTTTTCTTTTGATGTTAAGAAGCACCTTGTCGCTGCAACCTGTTTATCTATTTTAGACTATGGAGACTTGTTGTACATGAATGCTTCAGCTCAATGCCTGAGTAAGATTGACTCTGTGTATCATGCTGCCCTGAGGTTCATCACTAATTGTAGGGCCTTGACCCATCACTGCGAACTATATTCCTGAGTCGGATGGCCGTCACTGTCTACCAGGAGGCTGACTCACTGGTATACCTTTATATACAAGGCAATACTTGGACTACTGCCACCCTACATCAGTAACCTAATCACACTGAGGAACCTTGACTCTTATGGCCTGCGCTCCAATGATCATTTGCTGCTCTCCGTCCCATCCGTCCGCACAGAGCAGGGAAAAAGAGCTTTTGTTTTCTCTGCCCCCGCCACCTGGAACAAGCTGCAAAAGGACCTAAAAATAAAAGAACTTATTCCATTGAGCGATTTTAACTCCAGACTGAGAGCACTTGAGACGGCGTCCCTGATTTGTAACTGTTTTAAATGATTTTTTTTCTTTTAATTAGACTCCTGTAAACTGCAATTTTGATTTTGTAACCTGTGCTGCCTCTTGGCCAGGACGCCCTTGTAAAAGAGATTATTAATCTCAATGGGCCTTCGCTCCTGGTAAAATAAAGGTTAAATTAAAAAAAAAATATATGGTGTCTATCAGTCTTTTATCTATCTGTTTTTTTCTGTCTCTCTTTACGCTGTTTTTAAAGCCAGTCTTCACTGAATTGCTATTTTCCTTTTCCATCATTTTCCCTTCTTTAGCTGCTAAGGAGAGGTGCAGTTGAATGCGAGAGGATGATAAATCACTCAGTAGACCTCTGAACAATTTGTCCTCCTTACTTCTAAAATGATGGCCACGCCCCTGAGCTCAAGTCAATTCTGTCACATTTGATACTTTCACTGCTCCATCCTCATCCATACACTCATCCTCATCCATACACTCATCCTCATCCACAAACTCATCCTCATCCATAAACTCATCCTCATCTGTAAACTCATCCTCATCCATAAACTCATCCTCATCCATAAACTCATCTCATTATCTCTAGCCGCTTTATCCTTCTACAGGGTCGCAGGCAAGCTGGAGCCTATCCCAGCTGACTACGGGTGAAAGGCGGGGTTCACCCTGGACAAGTCGCCAGGTCATCACAGGGCTGACACATAGACACAGACAACCATTCACACATTCACACCTACGGTCAATTTAGAGTCACCAGTTAACCTAACCTGCATGTCTTTGGACTGTGGGGGAAACCGGAGCACCCGGAGGAAGCCCACGCGGACACGGGGAGAACATGCAAACTCCACACAGAAAGGCCCTCGCCGGCCCCGGGGCTCGAACCCAGGACCTTCTTGCTGTGAGGCGACAGCGCTAACCACTACACCACCGTGCTGCCCCATAAACTCATCTTCATCCATAAACTCATCCTCATCCACAAACTCATCCTCATCCACAAACTCATCCTCATCCACAAACTCATCCTCAAGTCAATTCTGTCACATTTGATACTTTCACTGCTCCATCCTCATCCATACACTCATCCTCATCCACAAACTCATCTTCATCCATAAACTCATCCTCATCCATACACTCATCCTCATCCATACACTCATTTTCATCCATCAACTTATCCTCATCCATCAACTCATCCTCATCCACATCCACAAGCTCATCTTCATCCATAAACTCATCCTCATCCATCAACTCATCCTCATCCACAAACTCATCTTCATCCACAAACTCATCCATAAACTCATCCTCATCCATAAACTCATCCTCATCCATAAACTCATCCTCATCCATAAACTCATCCTCATCCATAAACTCATCCTCATCCACAAACTCATCCTCATCCACAAACTCATCCTCATCCATAAATTCATCCTCAAGTCAATTCTGTCACATTTGATACTTTCACTGCTCCATCCTCATCCATACACTCATCCTCATCCACAAACTCATCTTCATCCATACACTCATCCTCATCCATACACTCATTTTCATCCATCAACTTATCCTCATCCACATCCACAAACTCATCTTCATCCACAAACTCATCCTCATCCACAAACTCATCCTCATCCACAAACTCATCCTCATCCATACACTCATTTTCATCCATAAACTCATCCTCATCCATAAACTCATTTTCATCCATACACTCATCCTCATCCATAAACTCATCCTCATCCATAAACTCATTTTCATCCATAAACTCATCTTCATCTGAGCCTGGGTTCTGTAAAGAAAGCCAGAGTGCTGTTTGGGAGGATGCAGTGCGGGCTGTGCTGTTGGAGTGAGGACTGAGTGCTGCTGCTGAAAGGTAGTGCACTCCATCAGGCTCCCCTTGCTAGTGCACTCCGTGTGCTGTTGGGACGCGACCCGCATGATGCGCTGGGAGTGCGGCGCTGCAGAAGGGGTGCAGTTCTCTCCCGGCTACTGGAATAGTTCGAGTCCCCGCCGTCCCGCCATGCTCCCCGGGGTGGTGTACGCCCTGCTGGCGGGGTTCCTGGGCGCCGTGGCCTCGTCCTCCGCCAAGCTGTCCCTGGGTGCGGATTATCTGAAGGGGGTGTGTGAGACGGGTCTGAGGACGTGGGGGGACCAGAGGACCAGCGCGTGCGAGTGGGTGCGTCATCACCGCCGCCTGTTTATTGATTAGCGAGTGGGCGGGGCTTGCATGAATGCTGGGCAGTGAGTGTGTCCCTGTGTCCCTGCTGTGTCCCTGCAGCTTCACATCCCCCTGCGCCTGCTCTGCGGAGGGATGCTCTTCACCTGCAACGCTGTGATGTGGACGTTCCTGTCGAAGGCCCTCAGGTACTCCTCATCCTCCGCCAGAACCACTGTGACCACCACCGCCTCCAACTTCATCTCCTCGGTGCGTATCCAGAGCATCTTTTAACATACTAGTGCATCTCAAAAAATTAGAATACCATGAAAATGTTCCTTTTTTTCATAATTTAATTCAAAAAGGTAAACTTTCATATATTCTATATTCATTACATGTAAAGTGAAATATTTAAAGCCTTTTTTGTTTTAATTTTGATGATTATGGCTTATAGCTCATGAAAATCAGAAATCCAGTATCTCAAATTATTAGAATATTCCCTAAGATCAATCAAAAAAAGGATTTACAATACAGAAATGTCCAACTTCTGAAAAGTATATTCATTTATACACTCAATACTTGGTTGGGGCTCCTTTACCATGAATTACTGTATCAGTGCGGTGTGGCATGGAGGTGATCAGTCTGTGGCACTGCTGAGGTGTTACTGAAGCCCAGGTTGCTTTGATAGTGGCCTTCAGTGTATCTGTATTTTTGGGTCGGGTGTTTCTCATCTTTCTCTTGACAATACCCCGTAGATTCTCTATGGTCAGGCAAGTTGGCTGGCCAATCAAACATAGTAATAAAAATATCATGGTCAGCAAACCATTTGGTAGTAGTTTTGGCACTGTGGGCAGGTGCTAAGTCCTGCTGGGAAAGGAAATCAGCATCTCCAAAAAGCTCGTCAACAGATGGAAGCATGAAGTGCTCTAAAATCTCCTGGTAGATGGCTGTGTTGACTTTGGACTTGATAAAATACAGTGGACCAACACCAGCAGATGACATGGCACCCCAAATCATCACAGACTGTGGAAACTTCACACTGGGCTTCAAACACCTTGGATTCTGTGCCTCTCCACTCTTCCTCCAGACTCTAGAACCGTGATTTCCAAATTAACTGCAAAATGTACTTTCATCTGAAAAGAGGACTTTGGACCACTGAGCAACAGTCCATTTCTTTCTCTCCTTAGCCCAGATAAGACACTTCTGACATTGTCTCTGGCTCAGGAGTAGCTTGATATTAGGAATGCAAAAGTTGTATCCCCTTTCTTGAAGATGTCTGTTCGTGATGGGTCTTGATACACTGACACCAGCCTCAGTCCACTCCTTGTGAAGCTCTCCCAAGTTCTTGAATCAACTTTTCTTGACAATCCTCTCAAGACTGCGGCCATCCCTGTTGCTTGTGCACCTTTTCCAGCCACCCTTTTCAGCAATGACCTTTAGTGGCTTACCCTCCTTGTGGAGGGCATCAGTGATCATCTTCTGGACAACAGTCAAGTCAGCAGTCTTCCCCATGATTGTGGTTGTGTGTACTGAACTAGACCGAAAGATACACTGTGTTCATACTGTTTAACTCAAACTCGAAATGAAATATTCTAATATTTTGAGATGGGTTTTTTTTTATGTTTTTGTACTGTATGCCATACTGATTAAAATAGAAAAATGCTTGAAACATTTTAGTTTATGTGTAATGAGTCTATAATATGTAACATTTTCACTTTCTTAAATAACTGATGGAAAATATTGAACTTTTTCACAATATTCTAATTTTTTGAGATGCACTAATAGTTACTGGGAGACCATTTGGTGGCCAGATTTGGTCTCCTAGTCAATGCCAAACCAGCTTCACTGGGAGACCAAATTTTAAACCAAGTTATGTCTTATCATTTGGTTCAGTCAGTTGCAATTAATTAACCAAGTACCACGTAAGTCTACATTTAACAAGGAAAACGAAGATCTATGTTATAAGATATACACACAAGATCATGTTGGTTAAGAAAAACAAAACTAAAATTTGGTTACTGAGATGGCTGATGTCAGAATCCGATGTCATTACTGTGGAACTTTGAGTGTCTTTGACATCACATTTGTGCTTGGTAATTGCTCTTGATAGCTGTGTAGTCACTGTAGTGTGTTTGTCTGGATGGTGATTGGTGAACCACTTTGCATCACAGAATATGCCGCAGCGGTGCAGCCGCATGGACTCTGGGGCCTGTGATTGTATTGCCCAGACCAGTTGGTCTCCTAGCGGAAAATCCTTAAAAAATTATCTGTGCGTATGTCCATCCTGGAGTCTGTTCTTCTCAAGATGAATGAGATGACGGAGCAGAATTATTTATATTCATCATTTTTTGCGCTCGGGTTTCTGTCGGTGGGGAGTTTTCGCATCGACGAAACTGACTTCATGTTAAAACTGTTAATGTTATAGTCATGCTGTCTGTTGTTGCCCAAATGAGGATGGGTTCCCTTTTGAGTCTGGTTCCTCTCGAGGTTTCTTCCTCATGTCGTCTGAGGGAGTTTTTCCTTGCCACCGTCGCCACAGGCTTCATCATTGGGGATGGATTAGCTCATGTTTTAAGTCGTTCAAATTCTGTAAAGCTGCTTTGTGACAGTGTTTATTGTTAAAAGCGCTATACAAACAAACTTGACCTTTCCAGGGAAGCGATACGTATTAAAGGCAGGGGCATAGCTGGGGCCCCCTTTGTCGGACTATACATTTTTTCAATAGCCGCATAATAGAATAAAAGCGCCCACTGCAATTTTTCTAACATTTGTTTTTAAAAAACTAGATTGTCACCGCAGCCTTATTAGAGTTTCTATAACCGTATACGGACGTATCGGAACACGATCGCACTAGGAAGCATGGTCAAGCTGCCAGTATAGCTGCAGTCTTTTTAGTTGCAAGTAATTACGAGTATTTCCTCTTGTGTTAATAATTCGCCATGTCAAAACAAACGAAACTTTCGTCCTTCTTTCAACATGAAGACAGGTAAGCAATTTGTTTTTTATATATACACTACCGTTCAAAAGTTTGGGGTCACTCAGACAGTTTTGTGTTTTCCATGAAAAGTCACACTTTTATTTACCACCATAAGTTGTAAAATGAATAGAAAATATAGTCAAGACATTTTTCTGGCCATTTTGAGCATTTAATCGACCCCACAAATGTGATGCTCCAGAAACTCAATCTGCTCAAAGGAAGGTCAGTTTTATAGCTTCTCTAAAGAGCTCAACTGTTTTCAGCTGTGCTAACATGATTGTACAAGGGTTTTCTAATCATCCATTAGCCTTCTGAGGCAATGAGCAAACACATTGTACCATTTAGACCCCGAAGCCGCCGCCAGGCGCCGCTAAAACCGCCATTTAGAATCTGAGCCGCCGCCAGCCAATAATTTTGTAAGCCAATTTGAGCCGCTATCTAATAAAATTTGGCTGAGCCACTAAGAATTGTGTACATCAAATAATGGGTTTATCCACATCATGAGCTACAAGAAAAGTGACACAAACATGATCAACTGTACACACTAGTAGTAACACAATAGAGACGTATAGGCATACACTGTAGAGATTTAGAACTGATATCACAGCACAGAGAGCCACCACAAGCTTGCCGTTGTGACTACCTGTCTGGCTTCCCGCCCCTCACACCGTTACCACGATACACTGGGGAACCCGGGAACCCACCCAGAGCATCAATCGACTCCGATATCGACGAGATGGCTGCATTCTTTGCCGCTGCTGAGGGAAAGTGTAAAGGTATTTTTTGTTTGTTTGTTTGTTTCACATACTTCGAGATTGATAAAAAAAAAAGTACTCCACCACTCTACTTTCATCATAGTAAGATAGCTGCCAGTCCTTCACTGGTCATTGCTAGTGAGAGTAGATAGCTAGATGCCTTCCTCGAACAATCCAGATTAGCTTATTATTAGCATTGAACTACAATCTTGCTAGATTTATATTTACAATGAAGTAAGAGACCAGGGGACCTGTGGTAATTTGCTATTTATTCCCCCCATTTGTTTGATCCGTTCGCCCGGATATATGCCACACAGTGACGTCCAGTATCAGCCATTTGTAGCCATAAACATTTTGGTGGCTGCAGCAGCCATTAAGGTTTTGGCTGAGTCAGCTAGCCAGCCAATAATTTCATCAACCAGCCATTATCCTGAAAACAAACGGCTTCGGGGTCTAGTACCATTAGAACACTGGAGTGATAGTTGCTGGAAATGGGCCTCTATACACCTATGGAGATATTGCACCAAAAACCAGACATTTGCAGCTAGAATAGTCATTTACCACATTAGCAATGTATAGAGTGGATTTCTGATTAGTTTAAAGTGATCTTCATTGAAAAGAACAGTGCTTTTCTTTCAAAAATAAGGACATTTCAAAGTGACCCCAAACTTTTGAACGGTAGTGTGTATATATATTTTTCCATCAAAGTTGCATTTTGTGGTTTCGAAGCTAAGTTTTAGTGCCGTTTCTAGAACACATCATCAAGAAAACGTGGAAGAAACAGCAATAATGGAAGAGCCGGTTTCTAAGCTACCTAAATCTAGTAATTTTTTTTTGTAACATAAAGTACTCAGGCTGCCAGTCAGTGTGTGACCCTCCCCCCCCCCCCGAAAAATCCTAGCTACGCCTCTGAAAGATGCAAAACGTGGACACTACAGGGTTTCGATAATTAACCGGGACTAAAACTTAAAACTAGCAGTCTAAAATGCATTTCATTAACTGAAATAAAATCAAAACTATAATGAACAAAGCAACAGGAAATAGAATTACAGGTAAAATCAGCTTCGTTTTCTCCCTCGAGACAGTGACATGCTACTTCCAGAAGGGGGCGGTATTGTAACACAGGCTGACGTAAAACTCCAAAGATGAAGAAGAAGCTGCCTGCTGTGCGCGTATAAATCCTATAAGAATTCGACACAGACACTGCGTGGAATGTGTTGGTGAGCTGTGGGCTCGTCACGACGCCATGTTAGAAAGCTGATTTGAAAAGTGAGTGAAGGAAATTTGTTGGAAGGAGCAGGAAGGCTTCAAGATTAACTTCAGGCATTGTGCCAATGAATACTGGAAATCAAAAGGGATCACCTTCCACAAGTAAGAGTTCAAGTTTAAAACGTATTTCTAGGATATTTACAGTATTTTGGTGCCGATTTTTATCAAGTACACGATATAGAGTTCGCTATAGAACATGATAGCGGAGCTCCATACTTAAAGTGCCATTCCACCATTGGATGTATTCTTTGGCATAAAATACAATATATTTTGACAACATATATAAATGGTATCACTTGATAGAGAAATCTTTTAGCTTCAAAATGATATATCAAACATAATTTTTTGACAACGACAAGTATATTAATTTTGCAACCAAAGTCACCTACCCTTTTAATTTCCGCACGTGATGTCATCGGCAGGTTCCCCTTCTTGTGTACCACGTGACGTGGCACATATTATCAGCAATGGTGGATAGAACGCGATAAAAATAATACCAATAAATCTAGCTAATACCAATAAATCTAGCTAACTGAAAGATTAACTCAAAATTTTTCGCAATTTTTTTGGCCCCCATATACGAGGAGAAATGACTCTCTCACTTTGGGGGGTTTCCTGGTCTAAAAATAGACCGACACGTGGTACACAAGAAGGGGAACCTACCGATGACATCACGCTTCACTACCGCGCGGAAATTAAAAGGGTAGGTGACTTTGGTCGCAAAATTAATATACTTGTCGTTGTCAAAAAATTATGTTTGATATATCATTTTGAAGCTAAAAGATTTCTCTGTCTAGCCATGTTGTCATAAAATATATTGTATTTTATGCCAAAGAATACATCCAATGGTGGAATGGCACTTTAAGCGAACATGGGAACGCATCGACCTGATTTTTGATGGCTTTTGCGGCTGTATGATGTCCATACAGTTGAGGTCAGAAGTTTACATACAGTGACATGAATGTCACGGCAATATTTGGGCTTTCAGTAATTTCTCTGAACTCGTCTTTTTCTGTGGCAGAATGATTGTACAGCACACAGCTTTAATTAAAAAAACACTAGAATTTGGTGCACAAGTTTAAATTTTATTTGGGTTTTCTGAAATCAGCACAGGGTCAAAATTATACATACAGGGTCAAAAGTTTACATACGCTCACTTAGATTATTAATTCCGAGGTGCTGAATCTTCCAAAATGTCTCTTATCTTGCCGAGGTCTCTTAACTTCCTGTCAGTGATCATGACTGACTACAGCTGGTAGCTTCTCTGTGCCTTCATAAAAAGGGTTTGTTTATGCAGCATACAACTGACTTATCACTCAGGCAGTGACCTCCCCGTGGTTGTTGCTAAAACCGGTGACGTCCCGTGTTTTAATAATTGCCTGAGCCGAGCAGTAATGGCGGAGTACTCAGTATGGAGAAAATGGAGAATGAGTGGAGCAGCCGTCTGATTTCTAAACTGGATATTGCTGCCATCTCGCCCTTACGTGGAAGAAGCAAATGAACGGAGAACTGAACGAACAATTGAAAGTCAGATTGTTTCAAAACAGTCGGCCACAAGATCGGCCTTCAAGAAGCGAGAACACAGACGGGTAAGCTCCGACTCTCATTTGGATAAAAAAACAACACATTGTTTACCTGCATTTAGATTAATACATGTCACTTGTATTGTGCGTTTAAGTTAGCGGTATAAGATTATTTAATTTGCTTCAGAATGTGATTGTCTCAGTTCATCTGATTATTTAATTAGCCTTTTACGTTTTATCAGTGAAAATGCATGCATGTACATGTATGTTGCATAAGTTATAGCACCCATCCTGTTTTAATGAGAGTCAACCCACAATCAATGAAGTCAAATCAGTCTTAGTTGAGCAAGTCAGTAACGGGATTTCTTACTTTCACCATAAATTTTTATTTATATGACTTTGGTCTATAGCTGTAAAAGGCCTCGGCCTTAAAACCGGTTCCTGCTGTGACGTCACGCGCTCAGGGCTGGCTGGCTCAGCGGGGCAGCTCCAATCACAACTTTGCGGTTGATTTTAACTCTCAAAAATATATATTTTTTATTCCCATTTATGCAGCATACAAGAGTCAAGGATGGAGATACTATCCACTCAGAAATTTATTTTAAAATAAAAGGCTCTGCGTATCTGCTTTAAATAGCACATTTCCGCTACAAAGCAAAGAGCGAAAAACGGACGTCTCACCAAGCGAGTCAGTGAACATTAATGATCATGATGCATTTACTTTCGCAAAATAACTAACTGTCTGTGTTGTCCAAAGTAAATCCTACTATAAACATGTTTAACGTAACATAGTGACGTTTATTTCCCACGGACTGTCCGGTGGCCATCCTGAACTCCTGAAGGTCGAGGACAGCTTCCTGTCAACAAGTAGGAATTTGAAATCGAAGGTGTTTTCTCAATGTTTTTAGTCAAATTCAACCTGTATGTATTTTCACTATTCCTATAAGTCAGTGTATATTATGGGCGTGGCCTATTCAGCTGGTTTTCGCAGAGACAAGATCATGTATTTATGGTTTATACACATGAGCGTTCTTTTTGCAGAAAAAAAACACTCGAGGAATTTCTTGGAACCACGGATTTGTTTTCTAAAGTTTTATTACGTCACAAATTTTTATACAATTGAGAACACTGAAATGATGTGAGGTGCTGTTGCTGGAACGCTGGTTGAGTGTCATGTTTTGACCGCCTCTGCTGTGTTCCTCAGGCACTCCTCGGGCAGCTCATCTTTGGGGACAGCCTGGTGGCTCTGTGGTGGGTCGGGGTCTCGCTCACATTCTCGGGGCTCCTGGTGCTACAGCGCTCTTCCTCCACCAACACACACTCCGGGAATATGAAAAAGGATGAATGAGATGACGTGACCTGAGGGGAGACACACTGCTGCTCATCGTGACGCAGCTTTCGGACATCTGAGACCAAAAGTAATCATATGAGCGTGAAAAAAAAACAACATTTCAGCCAAAAATACTCATGTGTCTTGCAAAAAAAACCCTGAAGATGACAAAAGCACAAAAATTGAGAACAGTAGAATTTAGAAACTTTGCAATGGTTTAAAACTAGCTAAACTAGCGATGGATTTGCTTGCTAGCTTGTTGCTGTTGGTTTATTTGTGACGTGATGATTTCTAAGCATACAGTAACCCTCAATGAAATTGCTGATATTGTTTACAATGACTGAAATGTCTTGCATGTATCCTCCGTGTAGCTTCTCACGTTAGGATTGTGGGTAGATATTATAACGAGCAACCTGAAAACTCGCCACGAGTCCAGAAGTGGCTGCCTGCATAGGGTTCTTATTTATTTAGGACACATCTGAAGGAGCATTCCTGGAGAAGCCCAACAACATGATCCTGTTGAAGGACACGGGCCATTCTGAGTTCTCTTAGCCTTTGTCTTGGACATATTGGATCCTTGGGATCAACTTGGAAGAAGGAACAGGAAGAGGAAACTTCAGACTTCAACAATCACAGATCCTTCCAGATGTTTTTATGAACTGTTATAAACACCTCGTTGCAGAGCGACCTCACAATACCATGACCGGAGCTTGCATGAGTATTGGGTCATACCAAAGACTTCCATCCTGGACCTGCTGGTTTTGGATGATGGAGCGATGAAAGCTCATGAAGTAACACTACGTTCATGCTAGCGAGTCTCTTGTGGGTGTGGCCTGCTGAGTGTTGTTTTTTTTTTTTAGTTCCTAATAGAAACAGCAGAATCTTTAGGATATGCCTTCATAAATTAGTTAAACACACCATGTGCTCATCTTCATACCGCACTCGCTACTTACTCACTACAAGCACCGATCATGTCTGCTACTTCCTTCCAAGCTTTAGTTTTCTTCATAAACATCTCAACACATTTAACGGGACTCGAACAACCTGCACCGTAGGATTGGACCAAGGAACCCTTTGAACCGTTGTTTCTTTACAGTGCCGTACGTTATCCGAGTCAAGAATCGCTGTCTAAATATCGCTTTGTTGCCAAGATCTCAGCTGTCTGTCCTGGAAAGGAACAATCAGTGGCTACCTTGATCTTGGGGTCAGAGAGAAGAATCAAAGCTGCTGATTGGTCAGCTGCTGTGTCACCCATTCTGACATCAGTATGATGATTATTTAAAAGGTAGAACATATATTTTAAAAAAAATTTAAAAAACCCAATGTGCTGGACAGAAACGGAGTATTTTACATGTTTAATCACTGCAGGTTGGCTTTTATAAACAACAAATTGGTCATGAAGGTCGACAGATTGACGTATCTTGATGGAGATGTGGAGGCAGACAGATGGACAGACAGATGGACGTTGACCCCAGGATTGGGAAAGCAACAGCAGCATTCAGATGGATGATGAACATCTGGAGAAGTGCTGAGCTTCTTAATACAGGATATTAAGCTCATACAACTCTTCCAAATCAGTCGTCATCAAATCTAAACAAGTTGGACGCATTTCAACAGAGTCCATCAAAAAATTCTGAAGATCACGTGACAAACAAAGGAGTTTACAGACGGATGAATACCAAACTGCTGAGAGAAGTGATTACTGGGAGAAGAATCCGATATACAGGAGATGTTCTGTGAAGGCCTGATGAACGAGCACCGAAGATAACGATCACGTGGACACCAGAAGGCAGAAGAAAGTGATGGAGGCCCAAGCAAACATGGTGATGAACCTTCCAACAAGAAAGAGGAGTTGTATAAACCCATGGTAGATGGAGAACGCTTTCCGTCCCGCCCAGTGTGCTCCCAAGAACATGAAACTCTAACCTTAAGGTTGGCTTTTAATGACCAGATCATGAGTCGTTTCCTCGTGACGTATTCTCCTTGGTCAGAGGAGCTGAAACTCTCCATTTATATATTATTTTCTCCACCCACGTGTGCATGACATCATCATGCTGAGATCCATCACATCTCCTCTGTGTCTCTGCTCTTATCCACAGGAGGAAATTGCGACCTAGAAACAGCTGTAGAGAAATTAGATGCCTTTTATTTTTAGCTGTGAGTCGTGTGTGATGAAATGAACGCCGAGTCTCGTTAACGTTCTCTCTTCCACAGACACATCACTGTGATCGCAGAGCCGCACTGATGCAATAACAACGAGCACAACGTCGAGCACGATCTCCAAACAAAGCCGTTTCACGTGTTCCGTGGTTCGGATATAAACGTAGCAACAGAATGCACAATTTAACTGAACAGCCAAATCCAGAACTTCCACAATGTCCTTCATTCATTTACAGTAAATCTAGACATTTTAGAAAACGTAATTTCAATGTAGTGTAAAATTGTTAATGCTAACGACAAGTGAAAGATAACACGGCAGAACCATGTGGATTGCTCAAAACAAACACCCGTTTCAAGAAAGAAAGACAGACTTCAAAATAGCAAGGCGTGCCCATTATCAGGATTAGCATGTCCGGATGAACAAAACCGCTAATATTCACTGCTCGAGAAATCTGCTAACGACAAAAAGAAGATAGCAGGTTGGGAACATCTGCACAGATTCTACCTTCAAATTACTAAGTGTCGAAAAATTGCAAACATAACTATTGACGAATTGAAGACTATCGACAAACGCCCATGCTAGTTCCCAGGATTAGCATTTTAGCAAACTGCTGAGCGAACTCACCCTTTAATGCATGTATAGTAACAGGAAATGGATAGAAAATAAGTTTTTCTTTGTAGAGAATAATTAGTAGCAAGTCGACTTAAATATTCTGCAAAAAAATTGTGGTGAAAAACATGACATGACGAAGAAGAAACAAATAGCATGTGCATGCTAACTGGAAGGATTAGCATCATGGAATCTTAGTTTTCTTTTCAGCAAACTCTGTCTTTAATGGTTGCAGGTATAGAACACAACATGCTAATAAGATGATGAATATTAATGAGAGAAAATAACTTCTTTTTTACAAACATTAATTTGTAAAAACTAGCTAGTTTTCATGTTAGCATGGCTGCTAGTCCTGTCCTGGTTGACAGACAGAATATCAGCATCAGTGTTTGATTTGTCCAAAGTGTCCTAGCAGCGAATTGCTAACAGTGACCGGTAGATAACGCAAATCTATGCTAATCACTCGATTAGCATGTCAGTTTGCTAGTCAGTTGTGGTTTAACTTTCTTCTCTACAACTTTTATTATCCATGTAGCAAAACTCAGACACCGTGACGCCTGCGTTTGCGATTCTCCAGTGCTTCCAACGTCCAGTTTTTTGGAATTCTCAAAGGAGAATAAAGGACCGAAACAGATGAAATGGGAAATCCAAACTGGATGCCTTTTTATTTAAAAAAAAAAAAATCACAAAATCCAAAGTTGTGTATACGTTATCGTTTTCCATGCAAGTCCCTGGCAATGTGAGGTATTGATAATGAACATGACTTCAATCTGAGATGCTGATGTTTGTGATTTCTGTTGTTTTTCACCATCTTGAGCTAAAATGACAGAAGTTAAATGTCGCTAGCTGCAGGAACAGCGAGCAGTGTTCCAGGGAAAAAAAAACACCAGCTAGCAAAGTTAACTTAGCAGCAAAGGTTTAAATTGTTTCATGGCTCGTTAAACTGCATTCTCTCTCATGTTAGTGCTATATGTAGGTACGCGATAAAAAAAAGACAACGTGAATAGAACGGCTAAGAATCCTAACGTAGAAACGAACCTTTAGCATGAGGTTTATTCATATTCATCCTGTAACTCGACACAGTTTCAAGTCTGCGTTTTATTCTGATATTCAGCTTGGTGTCATGGATTAACTTTAAATTCGGCATGTGCTGGTTATACGATATATTCCAGTCGTTTTATTGGATGTATGAAAATGTAGCTAAAGTATAAATCTGACCAGCAGCATACAGCCTTCTCCAAAAAAAAAAGCTGTTGTTTTTGCTATGCAGATGTTTGGGATCAGAATTTCAGCTTTCATTTCCTGATTTTTAGATCTAGATGTGTGTTAGATGTTGGACTACTAACCAACATCTCAGGAGTTCACATCCCAGCACCACCACGCTCCCACTGCTGGCCCCTTCCCCAAAGCCCTTAACCCTTAACTGCTCAGTTATGTACATGATAAAGTTACTCTAGATAACGGCATCTGCCATAAATGTTGTCAATTTAAAATATTAAACAACTTAGAACATAGCACCTCTGGTGGCAGACCACAGAAATGTACACAGAAACAGTCTTAAAGTAAACGAGAGGCAGTGACTTCATCAAACTGGTGATCCGGTGCTATCATCAAACTGGTACATTCTTCTTCTGTGATACTTTTCCAGGTTTGTAGCAGCTTCTGTCAGTTGTTTTTTAGTTTTGGGTTTTTTTTTCCCCCAGGCAACAAAAAAACACCAGTCAGCAACGTGTTCCAATATTTTTGATCGCTTGAGAAAATAAACAGGTGGGTTCTAACAAAAAAGGGGTCATGTTCCTAAGTTGTTGAACATGGGGAAGCCATGGCTTAAAGCTTAGAGAAACAGCTTTGGGACCAAAAGGTTGCTGGTTCAATTCCCTGGGCCAGCAGTATTGGCTGAAGAGCCCTTGAGCAAGGCACCACACCCCTAACTGCTCCCCAGGCTGCTCTGGATAAAAGCATCTGCTAAATGCCTGTAATGTAATGTGTTGATGTAAAACTCAGGACAAGAAAGCTGAAGGAAACACTGGTCAGCTACATGTTCTAATATTTTTGATCACCTCCAAAAAAAAAAAAAGAATGGGTTCAAACAAACCAAAAAAAAAGGTCATGTTCTAAGTTGTTGAACACGTCTTGGCACTGTAAAAATCAGGCCATGAAAGCTGCAGTTCTGATTGTCTCATTCGTCTTGTTTATAGCAAAAGCTACACAAGAATTGGTCTTGCTGTTCCAATACTTTTGGATGAGACTGCAATGTAGCTCTAACCTGCTAGCTATGTGATTTAGCTCGCTCTTTGCTACAAGATTTAAAAAGTGGAGCTGTTTACTGTAATTCAGTATGAAAATGTACAGTATGATCAGGACATGCCTGTTTGTTACATATCAGTTGTATTCGATGAACTTATCTTCTGTAAATACATGGAACACATGTACAGTATATAAGAATAAAAAGAAACAATAATAATGCACTGGGAAACATCCCTGAGCGTGTGAGGTTTTATTAGCGGTTCTAGTTTTCTCTTTATTGTACTTTATATCTGTTTATATTTATGTTTAACATTGTGGAGTCTCTCAAAAACAAGTTACTTCCTGTTTGCACTTGCGTTATAGCAGCTAAAGAGTCGTTCCCACCTCACCATCCTCTCTTTTTCTTTCTTTTCAAGTTAATAAGACAAAAATATGCAGCTCATCATGTTACTAAAAAACCACAAAATGTAAACTCTTTCCTGAAGATGTCTGAAAACTTTACCTTTGACTGTTAGAAATCGCAGACTCTGGAGACTCCTTCAATAAAACGTTACATAAACGTCTCCTTGGAGTAGAACTTGCCACATCACTGACTACATCTGTCATTACTACAGGCGGAGCTGCTGTTATAGAGAATTAATCAACACCTTCTGACCAATCAGAGTCCAGAACTCAATAACACTGTGGTGTAAGAGATTACTCAGTAATGTTCCTGCCATGGAGAATGAAACCCTGAGTGAGACACTTAAATAAAAAGAACACTAAAAATTTATTGCATTTACCGTAAGACACTGGAGTGAAAACAGCTGGAACAAAACTCACAAGACAAAAGAGAATTAAAAGAAAGATACTGACAACAGGCACTTCTCACATCACACGACCCAAAAGCACAGGAACAAAAAAAGTCCCTGGGGTGGGGCAAGACCTGATCCATCTCCTCCTGGGTGGCACCAAATCAATCAAACAACTCGGTGTGTCTCCAGGCTGAAGTGTGTTGTGTTGTGTGGGGTAGGTAGGGTGATGCTCACAGGAGGAGTTGGATAAGGTCCAGCTCCACCCCGTGGAGATCACTCTGGGAAAATTAAAACTGCTGGAGATTCTTCACATTCTTCTGGTCGGATATACAGGACTGTCATCAATCTAATAGAGTGGCCAGTTCAGAAGAGTGCAAGCACAAATTTTACCGTTTATCCTTTAGGATATGCGTATATATCTGGGGTTGCCAGATCTGCAGCCCATGGTTTATCACCTTCTGAATATACAGTATTACACTTCATTCACAACCAATCCAAAGGCATACGAAGCAAGCTGATGAATCCATCAAGCTTCTGCCTGGGGAAGCCATGGCCCAAAGGTTAGAGAAGCAGCTCTGGTCACTGGTTCAATTCCCTGGACCAGCAGGAATGGCTGAAGTGCCCTTGAGCAAGGCCCCTAACTGCTCCCCAGGTTGCTCTGGGTGTGTTGTAGATCACTCTGGATAAGAGCGTCTGATAAATGCTTCTAACGCAATGTAATGGTTTTATTGCCAAATAGCAGAGAAGTGTATGTGTTGTGGTCCGATTGTGAGCACAGATTTAAGTTGTTTCCATTGTTTGTTTGGAATGATTCAAATACCAAGCACTATATTTCAACTCTGGCTGAACTCAAAAGAGGAAAGGAACTCTGTTTACATCTCTCTAGGACGCTCGACCCACATGGGGTGCAGAATGATTCTGAGATGGGTGTGAGGCATCATTACATTAACAGCATTCAGCAGACGCTCTTATCCAGAGTGATGTACAACAGACCCGGAGCAGGTGGGGGTTCAGTGCCTTGCTCAAGGGCACGTCACCCATTCCTGCTGGTCCAGGGAATCAAACCAACAACCGTTTGGTCTCAAAGTGGCTTCCCTAACCATTAGGCCTTGGCTTCCCTCCATGGCCTCAAATGAAGAACAAATAAACAAATGGTTGAGGTTCTGAAGGTGCACTGTGGGTGTCTGGGAGTTTACAGTATGTATGTGGAAGAGGGCAGACAGCATTGTCCACTAAGTGTTCAGCTCACTTGCTTTGAGTCATGATTCAAGTGATTCATGTACTCTCGAGTTCCGAATAACCGTGCATGCACGGCTATTTATTTTTGCGAAAAATTCCCGCCTGCACGGTCTTATTCGGGCCTACACGCTTATTCTATTTGTCAATACAAGCACGTGTGACGAATGAGCGAAAATAACGCCTGAACACAGACGACTCACTACGCACATGCGCAGACACAACGAAGCACCGCCGATGCACCAACAACACTGCCGGTGGTAAACAACGGTAAGTATCTATGATCGATTTCAATCCACCGAAAATTGACATGAATTTCACCCATCCAGTTCCATAAGGTAGCATATTCTTGAGATATAATAGCATAGCAGTGAATTACAATGCAATTTTTCCAAGTAATTAAATACTTAAGCCAGCGGTTCAATATTGCTGGATGAAGACTTAACGGTTCATGCTCTTTCACCTGCTGGATTCAAATGGTGCAATAAAGTCTTCCTCTGCCTCTGTAATAGAATTTTGCCATTTTTAAATTAGAATTTTGATGTTTTAAGACCTTAAATAAAGGTAAATTAAAGCAATTTGCATACTTGAGTTTCTCAAGCAAAAGTACTCTACTAGTATCCAGATATTCTTTTTGTTTTAGATAAAAAGAACACGAACAAGAAATTTTGACAGCCATGATATGATTTGTCTGTTTACTGAATTGATATTTGGTCTCCAAGATCTGTTCAGCATAATTTTCTAGACTACAAGTGTGCTTATCGCTTATTATATTTGTCCTAATGTGCCATCCTATACTCTTATTCCCAACTGCACTATTATTCGAAACTCGAGAATTTTCCGGCCTGCATGCTTATTTCCACCCTACACTCTTATTAATTTTTGCCCATTTTGCCGCCCTACACTCTTATTCCCAACTGCGCTATTATTCGGAACTCGAGAGTAACAGCGTGACAATATTTGGAACAGGAGGACGTCTCGGATCAAAATAAGCACTGTACGTTGATGTTCTAACTCTAAAGACGCACCGTTCTCTAGCTTTGTCTTTATCAGGACTCGTTGCTGTGTTTGAATCACTTCACAGGGGTACAGTGGCCAAGGTGAATGTTTTTGGCAGAGACTGGGGCATTGTTTATTTACGAGCTGGTGGACTGACTCCAGAAGTCCGAGCGAACAACGAAAAGCCACAGAAAAAGTACGAGTTTTGATTTTGATCCCATTTCATACACACAGGCACAGAAGTCTTCCTAAAAGTCATGGTGGCTCAGCGGTTTAGCCTTTGGATTACTGATCTGAAGGTCACGGGTTCAAGCCCCAGTACTGACAAGCTGCCACGGTTGGGCCCTTAACCCTGTCAGCTCCAGGAACACTGTGTCATACCCCCTTTCTGTGCGTCGCTCTGGATAAGGATTGTGAAATAGTTCGGTTATTGTGAAATAATGGTCATCCATCTTAAATTCCATCATCTGTAAACAGGAAAACCTGCTGCTCCTGAGCGGGCAGGAGATAAGCTATAAAGAGTAAAACGTCTGTTAGGTAAACGGTTCTGGATCCAGAATCTGTAATATAGATCCCTCATCATATAAACCTTCACTGGAAGAAATATATTTTTAAAAAACACTGTGCCCGGGCCATAGTACTGTTTGGTAAAAGCTAATCAACTGAAAACATGAACTGTACATCAGTATAGACTAAGATCACCCCCATTCCAGTGAGATGGTACATCCCATTTAAAAATACATCACTTGATAACAGTTTAAAAAAAACAAAAACACCCCAACAAACAAAAAGAAAAATATATTTAAGGCAATATTTCCAACACTGACAAACGTGAACCTTTGACCTCATTTTAGGTGTCATTATGGGACGTGAATAGAAGTATGCGTGACTAAAATACTGGTGAACACGTCAACCGATTACACCATCGAGCTGAAACAGAACACTACAGGTTCTCCATTTCATTTACAGCATGGAAGAGGAGACGGGCTTTATCCCAAATGTCTAGCTGGTGTTCTTACTTGAATGTCTTCCATTGTATAGATTAAATGGGGGGGGGATATATATATATAAGCACTTCTGATCCAGGATTAAGACACACCCTGAAAAAAATGTAAAATTAAAACAGAAAATAAGGCCGTATTAGGATCAGGACGCGTTCCGAGTCAGACGATGTACTGGAAGAGGTCCGATTTGCCGTGTTCGGGCATGGCCAGTGGGTTCAGCCATGCTATAGAGAACGGGTGGCCAAAGACCACCTTCAGGTTCATCCACTTGGACTTCTTGGCCCATCGTCGCTCTTCTTTCTTCAGCTGCTCTATACCCTGGAACAAAACAGGAGCATTAATAATAATGTCCAGGTGAGAGCTAAAATGTCCACCAATGAGGCTCGGTGGGTGAAATGAAAACAACAGCTCATAGATGATATACTGTTCTTTACGATCAGCCAAATTTCAGTCATAACAAATGACTGCTCTTCAAAACCCACACGTCTCCACTGTTCCCACACTCTCTCCAAGCTCACTATTGTAACTAGCTAACTAAGGACTCGACGTTAACGGTAGTCCGACTGTCTGGGACAACCAAACATTTGGTTTGAACAAGTCAAATATTTGTTGAAAATCACTATTTTTATAGTAATTATTCAAGAGTCACGTTATAAAGTTCCAACAAAACTAGTTCAATCCCCTCAGTGATCCAGGCGTGCTATTGTTTGTGAAATTTCAGCATAATCTCATTTTGATTAGAAGACTCCAGGCTTGTAGTACTCAAGCTCAGGACTCGGACTCGTGCATTAACTGCATTCAGACTCATAAACTGGAGACGAGGACTCGGATTTTTTTCTTAATTTTTTGTAACATGCCGTAAAAAATTGGCATAAGATATTTGTATCTACAGCGCTGAGCGTAAATGAGTGCACCCCCTTTGAAAAGGAACATTTTAAACAATATCTCAATGAACACAATTTCCAAAATGTTGACAAGACAAAATTTAATATAACATCTGTTTAACTTATAACGTGAAAGTAAGGTTAATAATATAACTTAGATTACACATTTTCCAGTTTTACTCAAATTAGGGTGGTGCAAAAATGAGTACACCCCACAACAAAAACTACTACATCTAGTACTTTGTATGGCCTCCATGATTTTTAATGACAGCACCGAGTCTTCTAGGCATGGAATGAACAAGTTGGCGACATTTTGCAACATCGATCTTTTTCCGTTCTTCAACAATGATCTCTTTTAGTGACTGGATGCTGGATGGAGAGTGATGCTCAACTTGTCTCTTCAGAATTCCCCAAAGAAAATAATTTCTTTACACCACAAAGGTGAAGGCTACAAGAAGATCAGCAAAGCTTTACTTATCAGTCAGAATACTGTAGCAAAAGTGGTACAAAAATTTAAGAAAGATGGAACTGCAAGCATCTCACAGAGACGTCCAGGTCGTCCACGGAAGTTAACACCTCGACAGGAGCGTCTTCTGATGAGAAGGGTTGAAGAAAATCGGCATGCAAGTTCACTGCAGTTATCTAAAGAAGTAGAAAGCCAAACTGGGGTGACTATTTCCCGTGACACAATACGGCGTACACTGCAGAGGAATGGCATGCATGGATGCTGTCCACGAAAGAAACCTCTCCTGAAGCCCAGGCACAAAAAAGCCCGCCTAGAGTTTGCCAGGGCCCATGCTGACAAAGATGAAGACTACTGGGACTCTATACTCTGGAGTGATGAGACCAAGATAAATGTTTTTGGAACTGATGGCTTCAAAACTGTATGGTGAGGAATACAAAGAAAAATGCCTGGTGCCTACAGTGAAACATGGTGGTGGCAGCGTCCTTATGTGGGGCTGCGTGAGTGCTGCTGGTGTCGGGGAGCTGCATTTCATTGATGGCATCATGAATTCACAGATGTATTGCTCTATACTGAAAGAGAAGATGCTACCATCACTCCGTGCCCTTGGTCGTTGTGCACTTTTCCAACATGACTAAACACGCATCTAAGGCCACTGTTGGATTTCTGAAGAAGAACAGGGTGAAAGTGATTCAGTGGCCAAGTACCGTATGTCTCCTGATCTGAACCCAATCGAACACCTATGGGGAATTCTGAAGAGACAAGTTGAGCATCGCTCTCCATCCAGCATCCAGTCACTAAAAGAGGTCGTTGTTGAAGAATGGAAAAAGATTGATGTTGCAAAATGTCGCCAACTTGTTCATTCCATGCCTAGAAGACTTGGTGCTGTCATTAAAAATCATGGAGGCCATACAAAGGACTAGATGTAGTAGTTTTTGTTGTGGGGTGTACTCATTTTTGCACCACCCTAATTTGAGTAAAACTGGAAAATGTGTAATCTAAGTTATATTATTAACCTTACTTTCACGTTATAAGTTAAACAGATGTTATATTAAACTTTGTCTTGTCAACATTTTGGAAATTGTTTGTGTTCATTGAGATATTGTTTAAAATGTTACTTTTCAAAGGGGGTGCACTCATTTACGCTCAGCACTGTAGATACATCAGATAGACTCTCGGGTGCGCTCCGGACAGCACGTGTGCCAAGCAGACTCTCGCGCTGTAAACAACTCACACCTGCACAGGATTAAGGCGCAATCAGTGTGCCAATATAAAAACTGTGAAAAAACACTTACTTTGCAAAGTATTGAGTTGTGTTGCTGATGCATTACCGAGCCTTATTTCCTTGTTTGGTTTCCTGATCCCTGATTTCCTGTTTCTCATCTTTGATTCTGCAGTCTACGATAGCCTGTTTGTGTCTCGCTCGACCTATCGCCTGTTTCACCGTTTTACGATTTTGCCTGCCGTTCTGCATTGTTTACCATCTTCACTTGTATTAATAAACACACCTTCTGCACTTCCATCCGTCTCCGACAGAATACTTCACACTCCCTGATAGAGAAGCACATTCACCTGTTCATACGGCATGTTCAGGAACAAACTCATGTTAATGGGACTGAAACAGACACCGTCACATGGTGCGGGTGGAGTGTTGGACACGACTCGAAATTTTTTTAATGATTTGGACTTGATAACTGGGGACTCGAGACTGGACTCGAAGTTTAGTGACTCGACTACAACGCTGTTAGACTCATCAAAATCGGAGAAATGTTGAGCAAATACCCGATAAAATAAACATCTATGGTGAATCTTCATTTCAGTGTGTTTTTCTTTTGTATGGTTCACATTAACCATCATAAATGTGGTAAAATATTGCGGGGGAATTTTACGACAGTGTCGAACTCACTCACGGTTTGTTTTCACTCACAGTGCGATTCTGTCCCCGTCAGAATACGGACCGACCTTAAGCTGGTAAATAATATATTTATTTTTTTCTTTACCAAATTCTAACAGAAAACGAGAGCGCTCGAAAGGGGAAACCGAGCCGAGCCGCCATTTTGAATCCTCATTCACGGCTGTAATGCAAATGGATTCCTCCTCAGTGTACACTACCGTTCAAAAGTTTGGGGTCACCCAGACAATTTTGTGTTTTCCATGAAAAGTCACACTTTTATTTACCACCATAAGTTGTAAAATGAATAGAAAATATAGTCAAGACATTTTTCTGGCCATTTTGAGCATTTAATCGACCCCACAAATGTGATGCTCCAGAAACTCAATCTGCTCAAAGGAAGGTCAGTTTTATAGCTTCTCTAAAGAGCTCAACTGTTTTCAGCTGTGCTAACATGATTGTACAAGGGTTTTCTAATCATCCATTAGCCTTCTGAGGCAATGAGCAAACACATTGTACCATTAGAACACTGGAGTGAGAGTTGCTGGAAATGGGCCTCTATACACCTATGGAGATATTGCACCAAAAACCAGACATTTGCAGCTAGAATAGTCATTTACCACATTAGCAATGTATAGAGTGGATTTCTGATTAGTTTAAAGTGATCTTCATTGAAAAGAACAGTGCTTTTCTTTCAAAAATAAGCACATTTCAAAGTGACCCCAAACTTTTGAATGGTACTGTACATGTGCACTTCCATGGCAGGGAAACAACTACATTTTGCCGCCTATGTCGTCCCCTATTTATACAAATAGGAGTCATTCAGGATTCAGCCATGTTTTTGCTCGGCGTTAGCAAGTTACAGGTTTTTAGCTTTCTCCTGAAATGTTTTCTTTTATTTCTTCTTCCTCAGGGTAGTAAAACTCGCTTTCGCTGTGAACACTGTCGTTATCGCTATCCATGCTGTAAAATTAATGCTATTCTCCTGAGAAATGCTGGCAAACATTTCTAAGATTTTTGATAATCTTATAAATAAATCTTATAAAAAAAAAAAAGATAAATGTTGACAAAAAAAAAAACGCTACTATGTTTGTTGTTGCTGTGAATGAGCGAGTCGCCAGAGGTCCGTAACTGGGGTCCGTATCGCTCGCCAGCCAATCAGAGCGCAGGATTTGATGGAAACCGGACCGCGAAAAAAAACATTTTTATTTCCTCTAGAAGCTTTCAATTTGGGTGAGTTTAACTCTCTTAAAACTGCAGATCAGGTAGAACACACACACACACACACACACACACACCCCATAATGTGGCACTGGATAGTTTCTGTTTATCATTACAGTTAAAAAGTAAAAATTAAAGCTTAACATTAACGTCGAGCCCTGTGTAAGGGATTTTATTTTATTTAAAGTAAACTTGCTAACTTTACGAAGAACAAGCCGAGACCGCCGAGTGCACGTCTCATCAAGCTCACGGTTTTATTTCATCACGCTGCAGCGTACAAGCCACAGAATGAAACCCAAACGGACGTGACAGGATGTAACGTCAGACGTGAAGACGATACCAGCAGTGAGGTATTAGGGTGCAACTCACAGTCTCGTCGGTGCAGATGGAGTGAATTTGGGTACCGAACATGACGGCGGTGAAGAAGAAGAAGAGGAGTCCCTCAAAACACAAGAGGATCAACAGGATCACTGTGGTCGGGGGGGAGAAACTGCCGCACTCTGAGGAGGGAAAGCAGACCACACAGGGGTGGAATGAGGGATGGAAGGATGGTTCGGGCAATCAGCGGACGGATACAGGGATGGAGTGATGGGATACAGGAAGTGAGAAGCAAAGATGGAAGGATGAACCAGTAGAGGGGAGCAGGATTAGAGTCAAGAGACAGGGATGGAGTGATGAAGGCACAGATCAGTAATGGAGGAATGAAGGCATGTCAAGATAGGAATGGAGCAACGTCGTGAACACTGATCAACGCTGCAGGAGTTTAGCAATTTGTATACAACCCAAAAACACAGCCTCCTCATGGAGGATCATCAGGGGAGTGATTAGTGCTCAGGGAATAAATCAGCACCGACCCTTCATACTGAACGGGTTTATCCGTCATCTTAGCGCTCTGCCAACGGTTAGTGTAATGCCTGCCCAAGAATAACGACGAGAACATGCCACGCAGGCTGTGTCTCATAAACGCCAAGCTTCTTTTAAAATCAAGGTATCGGCATACATGACAAAATTTCTTGACCTTCTCGCTCGTATACTCTCTTTGGGTTCGTACACAAGTCCTCCAGAACTGCAGGGGGCACTAGTAAAATTTTCACAACTACAGGAAGCAGTAGGTTAAAAAGAAGGGTTCAGGATGGTTTAGGGTCCAGAGTTTGGCATGTTTAGGTACTATAATCAGAGTGCCGGAATGAATATTTCCAGAGAGGTATCATGTTGTTCTTACTTGTCCAGTCCTGCTCAAAGCAGAAGATGAAATGGAAGCCAGCCATGATGAGGGCGTGGAGCGAGATCAGAGCAATGTACATCTACAAAACACACACGAGAACCAATATAGTACTTCCAAGCAAGATTTTGAGGATCTATAAAAGGTACAAGTGACCATGTTAATCAAGTTACAAATAATCATCCTTAACCATAAGAGATTAAACTAACAATTAACCAGAAATAACTAACCAAGGAAACTTCTAGAACAAACGCTTTTTCAAGCAAATGTGATATTACACTTTAAAAGCAGTGAATAGGATTTTCAGCTCATGATCGTGTTATTCTTGACCTGGAACCGACGTATCTTGGAACTTCATCTGGGTCTTAGGACTTGAGGGTTTTTAACTGGAATTTCATCCGAGATTCAGGATCTGTATGCATTTGCTTATGCTAAGGTCGCACATAGCCCGCTGATCTGTGAGAACCGTGGCTGGGGCCTACTGTGGCTATTCCGGCAGATTTTGGAGGTGATCCGTCGCATAAATTTGGGTGGAGTAAATATGCAAATGAAGCCATGGTGGTAGCGATGGTAATGACAGAAGATGCCGGTAAAACCAATGAAGGCAGTGTGTACGGTTTTCACGGCTGCAGGATGGCATAACCACAGCGAGACGAAATAAGCCACTCCCCCGAGGCAAACTTTTCGCTTTCTGCAGAATATCGTTCCGTGAACATTTTGAGCTCAGTGGTTGCAACGGATTGCTATGGTAACCCATGTAAGTCTCATGTATGGCTCAAGGATGCCTTCACGGTTGCAACGGATGAATTCACAGCAGTTTTCAACATGACTGAACTTTCCGGGGATGGAAGCCACACCCTCCTGGTTGTCAAGGTATCTCCACGGCTCTCACATATTCCAACAGAAGGGCCTGAATGCATGCCAATTGACCCCTGGAAGGTTCAAAATCGTCTACCATGAACTGATACTGGCTATATGAGACCTTAGCATTAGCAATTGACCCATTCTCACTTTACTTGGAACCTGACTCGGGATTTGGGTGCTTGACTATCTTTACTTGGGACTTGACTCATGATTTGGGGTTTGGAACCTGATTTGAGACTTGACTGTCTTTACTTGGAACCATCCATTCCATCCATCCAACATAAGCAACTGCATATCCTGTGTCAAGTTGCAGGCAAGCTGGCGCTGACTATGGGCGAGAGGCGGGGTTCACCCGGGACAAGTCGCCAGATCATCGCAGGGCTGACACACAGCCATTCACACTCACATCTACGGTCAATTTAGAGTCACCAGTTAACCTAATTTGCATGTCTTTGGACTGTGGGGGAAACCGGAGCACCCGGAGGAAACCCACACGGACACGGGGAGAACATGCAAACTCCACACAGAAAGGCCCTCGCCGGCCACGGGGCTCGAACCCGGACCTTCTTGCTGTGAGGCGACAGCGCTAACCACTACACCACCATGCCGCCCCACCTCAGGATTTGGGGAGCTTGGAACCTGACTTGGGGCTTGACTGTCTTTACTTGGAACCTGACTCGGGATTTAGGGGCTTGACTGTCTTAGAACCACCTCTGGGACTTGGGATTTGACGATCTTTAATGACTTGACTGTCTTTATGTGGGATGCAACTCAGGATTGGAACTTCATCTGGAACGTGTTTTTACTTAGAACTACTTCTGGGACTCGGGATCTGATGATCTTTACTTGCCACTCCATGTGGGATATGGGAACAGACTATTCACTTGGATATTTGTTCCGGACCTGTCCGCCTTTACTGGGGACTTAACTCAGGACTTGTCCTTCTTTACTTGGGTCTCTATCTGGGTCCTGGAACTAAACTGGCATTACTTGTACCTTCAAGTGGGACTCTTGACCTGGAACACGTCTGCTCTGGGACCTCAGTCACTTTACTCTAACTTGACAGAGGACTTGTCTGTCTTGGGATGTGACTTGGACCTGGACTGGGTTTACTGGGGAGTTTAGTGTCACAGACTTGAGTGTTTCTTCTGGGCAGAACAAAGACCTGCTTTGACCCCTTTATTTGGGAGAATGTTGATGATGAAAAGTGTGAGAAACCACACAGGTACTGATGCAGTTCGTGGTTTGAAGTGTGTGTGTGTGTGTGTGTGTGTGTGTGTGTGAGATGAATTTAGCAGACCACACTCACTGTAAAAAGAACAAAGTATTTCTGGTTGTTTTCACCCACGCAGTTGTTCACCCAGGGACAGTGGTGGTCCATCTTCCTGATACAGCGCTTACACACACTGCCAGGGAGGAAACACACACACTGAGGTTCTCAGTGAAAGTAGGTCATGGTGCATCTCACAGTCTCTCCCACAGCCTCGGGCTGTGTCTCAAATCACAATCGACCCCTTAACACTTAAAAGTTTGACTATGTGGTAATCCAAGTGGGTTTGTATGTGACACGAGTGTGTGATTACAGTAAGTGTGCAAACATTGCTCTGCAATTCTTATAATGCCATAAAGTCTTATTGATTTCACACACACACACACACACACACACACACCCCGATCAGCCATAACATTAAACCCATTAACAGGTGAAATGAAGATCATTGATTATTTAATTACAGTGACACCTATAAAGGGGTGGGGTTAATATATTAAACAGCAGGAGAACAGGTAGTTCTTGAAATTGATATGTTGGAAGCTGGAAAAATGGTGTGTGTGTGTGTGTGTTACCTGCAGTGGTGAGCTCGGTCAGGTTTGATGCTGCAGCATTTCGGACACTTGTAGACGACCTGACCTGGTTTCAGGTGTAAACTCTCGATGTACTCTTTCGTGGCGTTTCCCTTCGGCACGGCACCCTGCAGTGACACAACACCACCTCATTACACACATGGTGTATATACCGACAGGAAAGGGGGCTGGACACATACACACGCACTCACGGGGTCGGTGCACATGGCGCGGTTGTGTGAGGTGAGCGCCAGCACAGCGAGCGTGTTGAACAGGGCGGCGTTGAGCACGCTGTACACGGCGTCCCTCACAGGCAGCAGCATGACGAACATCACCACGAAGTCGGCGTACAGCACCAGGAGCCAGGTGAGAACCACACACACCACGCCACACGCGTCCCAGATACACCACGGGGCCGAGGGCTGCGGCGACAGGACCGAGGGGGGAACAGCACACTCCTCCGGACGAACGTACCCTGCCTTCCTCTCGATGTCCCTGCAGCGCGGGGTTACCGCCACGCCCGACATCCTGCTGCACACACACTCGTACACACACACTCACAACATTGTCCTGCAGGGAGACAGACAGAAGGAGGGAGGGAGCAACAGACAGACAGAGAGCAACAGAGACAGACAGAGCAAGCGAGAGAGAGAGAGAGAGACAGACAGACAGAGTGACAGACAGAGAGCGAGCGACAGACAGACAGAGAGCAACAGAGACAGACAGAGAGCAAGTGAGCAAGACAGACAGAGAGCAAGCGAGCAAGAGAGACAGACAGAAAGAAAGAGAGCAACAGAGAGAGAGAGAGACAGAGCGACAAACAGACAGTGAGCAACAGACAGGGAGAGAGAGAGAGAGAGAGAGATAGACAGAGAGTGACCGAGACACAGACAGAGAGAGACAGACAGAGAGAGGGAGAGACAGACAGAGAGACAGAGAGTTAGATAGAGAGAGTTAGACAGACAGACAGACAGACAGAGAGACAGATAAATGGAGAGAGTTAGACAGACAGACAGAAAGAGAGAGAGTGATAGAGAGACAGACAGACAGAGTTAGAGTGACAGACAGAGAGTTAGACAGACAGAGTTAGACAGACAGAGAGTTAGAGTGACAGAGTTAGACAGACAGATGGACGGAGAGAGTTAGAGTGACAGACAGACAGAGTTAGACAGACAGACAGACAGAGAGAGTTAGAGTGACAGACAGACAGAGTTAGACAGAGAGAGAGAGTGTTAGAGTGACAGACAGACAGACAGACAGAGTGTTAGAGTGACAGACAGAGAGTTAGAGTGACAGACAGACAGAGTTAGACAGAGAGAGAGTGTTAGTGACAGACAGACAGACAGAGTGTTAGAGTGACAGACAGAGAGAGAGTTAAAGTGACAGAGAGAGAGAGTTAGAGTGACAGAGAGAGAGAGTTAGACAGACAGAGCGAGATCACAGATTAATACATAAAACCAGCCTGAATATTTAAAAACATAAATATTTAATAAACTGAACTCAAATTAATTAGTTAAGTTTATTAAATGTGTGTTGTGGTATCGAGTTTAATCAGCATAATGCCCGTCTGCACATTCACTCCAGCTCTGAGCACAAACATTACAGAGCCACTAAACCGGGGCGGTGTTCCAAACAGCACGCCAAGTGCACAAACTGACTTCCGGTATAAACCGGGACACTCGGTTACGGCGCCCTACATAGTGAACCTTCGTAGTAAGTATCGCCGTGATTCGGGACACGGCCCTACGTCCCGCGGTTTAGCTCCAGCTAGCTAATTAGCGATCAGGGTGCGTTGTGATTTTAAATTTTAATTGTAGAACAACAGTGTTAATTTTGGTTTTGTCATTAATATTTAAAACAAATAAATGTTACGAATATTAATATTTTATTATAATTGTTATTTTAAAACACTTACCGCTTCCCTGTCATGAGCTGATCCACCTGAGGGCTGGCACGAGACAACAAACTGCGCCGTGATTGGCTCGTTAGGGTCCGACCTCCTGCACCGTGATTGGGTAAGACGGCTATTTCCTACGCTCTGATTGGATAATATTTTACCTCACGAGCGAATCAGCGATGAATCAAAACACACCTGTAAAAGAAATGAGAAAGCAAACAATAACTAAACATCGAATAAAGTATAAATACTGAATTTTTAAAAAGATTACAAAGTTGACTCATTAAAATTAACAAGACGACAGAAAATATTCATTTTGTTTTTAAAATAAATTATTAAAAAAGTAATTATTTTATTCAATAAAAAATAAATGTCTAATATTTTATTTTCCATCGGTATGACGTCACTTTGAATCACACAGCATTCCTGGAGCATGATGACGTCACTCGCCCACGTCAGGCCTCCGACTGCTCATTCTCATCTCATTATCTGTAGCCGCTTTATCCTGTTCTACAGGGTCGCAGGCAAGCTGGAGCCTATCCCAGCTGACTACGGGTGAAAGGCGGGGTACACCCTGGACAAGTCGCCAGGTCATCACAGGGCTGACACATAGACACAGACAACCATTCACACTCACATTCACACCTACGCTCAATTTAGAGTCACCAGTTAACCTAACCTGCATGTCTTTGGACTGTGGGGGAAACCAGAGCACCCAGAGGAAACCCACGCGGACACGGGGAGAACATGCAAACTCCACACAGAAAGGCCCTCGCCGGCCACGGGGCTCGAACCCGGACCTTCTTGCTGTGAGGCGACAGCGCTAACCACTACACCACCGTGCCGCCCCGACTGCTCAGATAGAAAATTTTTAAAAAATTTAAATTTCACTGACAAAAATTGAGTGATTGTGTTCAAAGGTTAAAAGTCTATCTGTTACCAAATAAAATATTTTTCACTCTTAAAGAAATCAAATAAACAATAAACATTATGCCACTGATAGACAGAAATTTGTTTCAACTAACATTTTATTACTACTATTACTACATAATAATAATAATAATAATAATAATAATAGCAGGCGGCACGGTGGTGTAGTGGTTAGCGCTGTCGCCTCACAGCAAGAAGGTCCGGGTTCGAGCCCCGTGGCCGGCGAGGGCCTTTCTGTGTGGAGTTTGCATGTTCTCCCCGTGTCCGCGTGGGTTTCCTCTGGGTGCTCCGGTTTCCCCCACAGCCCAAAGACATGCAGGTTAGGTTAACCGGTGACTCTAAATTGAGCGTAGGTGTGAATGTGAGTGTGAATGGTTGTCTGTGTCTATGTGTCAGCCCTGTGATGACCTGGCGACTTGTCCAGGGTGTACCCCGCCTTTCGCCCATAGTCAGTTGGGATAGGCTCCAGCTTGCCTGCGACCCTGTAGAACAGGATAAAGCGGTTACGGATGGATGGATAGGTGGATGGATGATAATAGCAGCTGGTTTTTCCGTGAATTGAACTGTAGAGACTTTTATTGTGCACATTTTTAAAATAAACTTTTATTGTGAAATATGGTCAAGCGCGGCGGCCATCTTGTGTCCGTGTCCGCAGTGTGTCGGTGTTCACACTGTGCGTTTTGTTTCTTTTCGGTAGTAACATGTCGGCGGAGGGAAGAAGGATGGAACAGGTGGGTGCACAAACTTATAGTCACCGTGACAGACTGGTTTCTTTCTTTCTTTTTTACTGTTGCAGCAGATACACATGTGCATTCACACAGACCTCTCTCTGTGAGAGAGAGAGAGATGCACGAACGGTAAAGAGCAGACTCCTTTTCTAAAAGAGACAGAAATAAATACAGAGACGGAGAGAAGGTGTTACCTGCACAGGTGTGTGACTAAGGAGAGAGAGAGAAGAAATGAAAAAGGGATAGAGGGACAGAGAGAGAGAGAGACAACAAGAGATTGACACAGAAATGGAGAGACAAAGAGAAATACAGACAGAAAGATGGGGAGACAGGCAGAGAGAGTCGGGGAGGGAGAGACAGGAAGACAGAGACAGCAGGAGGAAGAGAGGGGCAGCAGGAGGCAGAGAGAGGATGAGAGGGAGAGACGGAGGGAGAGAGACAGGAAGAGTGGGACAGGCGGAGGGACAGAGAGGGACAGATGGACGGAGAGAGACAGCAGGAGGCAGAGACAGGAAGAGAGGGACAGCAGGAGGCAGAGACAGGAAGAGAGGGACAGCAGGAGAGAGAGAGACAGGAAGAGTGGGACAGGTGGAGGGAGAGAGACGGGAAAAGAGGGACAGGCGGAAGGGGAGAGACGGGAAGAGAGGTACAGGTGGAAGAAGAGGGACAGGTGGAGGGAGAGAGACGGGAAAAGAGGGAGGGACAAACAGGGAGAGAGATGGAAAGAGGGACAGGTAGAGGGAGAGAGATGGGTAGAGAGACGGAAAGAGAGGGACAAACGGGGAAGAGAGGCAGAAAGAGAGGGACAAATGGGGAAGAGAAACAGAAAGAGAGGGACAAATATAGGGGGAGATACAGGAAGAGAGGGACAAACAGGGAGAGAGACAGGAAGAGAGGGACAAACGGAGAGAGACAGGAAGAGAGGGACAAGCGGAGGGAGAGAGGCAGGAAGAGAGGGACAAGCAGAGGGAGAGAGACAGGAAGAGGGGGACAAACAGGGAGAGAGACAGGAAGAGAGGGACAAGCAGAGGGAGCGAGACAGGAAGAGAGGGACAAGCGGAGGGAGCGAGACAGGAAGAGAGGGACAAGCGGAGGGAGCGAGACAGGAAGAGAGGGACAAGCGGAGGGAGCGCGACAGGAAGAGAGGGGCAAGCGGAGGGAGCGAGACAGGAAGAGAGGGACAAGCGGAGGGAGCGAGACAGGAAGAGAGGGACAAGCGGAGGGAGCGAGACAGAGGGACAAGCGGAGGGAGAGAGGGACAGACAGAGGGAGAGAGACGGGAAGAGAGGGAGAGACAGAAAGAAAGGGACAGATGGAGGGAGAGATGGGAAGAGAGAGATGGACAGGAAGAGGGACCGGCACAGGGAGAGAGAGAGAGACACGGAAAGAGAGGGACCGACAGTGAGACAGAGTATAAGTGTAACTCCGATATTAGAAAGTGACCCCAGAGACAGAGGGACAGAGAGGGAGAATTATAAATGAAACTCGGACTTTGGAAATACTAAATTAAACACGGTTAATTGCATGTCCTCCAGTTTTTTTCTGTTTCTCTGTGATTTAATATTTATTTGCTTGTGGCTTTGTTTCCATTTATTTTTGATGTGTTTATTTCCTCTGGCCTTTAGGAGTTCTCCAGTGTTCGTATTAACATGCAGGATTCACGTGGAATCTTCTGAACACTGCGACAAAAAATGTTGAGTTTAGCGTGAGCTCACTGTTATGATGGTGTTTTTGTGTTTTGTTCAGGATCTGTCTGTTTATAGTCCGGTGCACTGCGAACCTGTCGGTGAGCACGCAGTGATCAATTCAGAATTAAATTACTTTTGGAAATATGCAGTTTATAGTAATTTTATTTGTGAAATATATAAAATAGAAAATGGTTGCTAACTCGTGTTTATATTATCAGAGATGGGCTTGTTGCCGAAAGACAAGCTGAGTGGTGAGAAAGTGGCAGCGTCCGGAAAAAGCCTTGCAGGTACAGAACGGCTCGAACGCTCCGTCCTGTGTCCAATTTCAGATTTAATTTGGTTTGAATTTTAAATAGTGATTCTGTTGCAATGGAGCGCTAATTTGTAGGCGTTCTGTCTGTCCCATTGCTAGGTCACGCAGCAAAATCGCTCCCTCCGTCGTCTCCATCTTCCGTTTTCGGTCGCGCTAAAATGAGTGTGTGGGGGCCAGGCAGTAAGACGCCGGTCTCTCCATCGTCCTCCTCAATGTCCTCTCCACCATCCACGTCCAGTCCTCCACCCAAAGTCCACCGAGCCCGCAAGACCATGAACAGACCCCCTGTCTCACAGGTAAGACCTCTCACTTCACCTCACCTCATCTCAGCCTTGAATATGATGTGTCTTTGTCCATGTCACGATCTTCACCCCTTGTACTGAACACTATGAAATTCCAACACGTATAACATCATGACTCTTGTTACAGTCACATGGCCAGCATTCAAGTCTGAAGGTGTAAACTGGTGTATTTCTTAGGACTATGAGAATTAGGGGATCGGATCCCTCCCCCCGTTCAGGAATGGCTTGTTCTATGGATGGATGGATGGATGGATGGATGGATGGTGTACTGTATCAGTGCTCCCCTCTAATCACCAGTGGATTCATCCTGTTTGAGGGAGGGAATTTAAAATTTAATCCCACCCCCCTGGAATGGGTTGTTCTAGGTTGAGGGTGATGTAAGGATGAAGTATTTGATAGTGCACCTTTTGTTCATGGATGGTTTGCTCCGATTTTAGAAGGGTGAATGAATGATAGATTGTATTTCTTCCTCTTTGTTCAGGAATGGTTTCTTCTGTTGTCAGAGATGGTGTTTAGGGTTGGTTATACAAACTGTGATGGATGGGTGGTGTATCAGATGTCCCTCAGATATTCAGGAATGGTTTGTTCCATTTTGAGACAGATGGGTAATATGTTGGATCCCCCTTTCTGAAGGAATAGGTTGTTCCTGTGTGAGGTGGGGGGTGGTGTATCAGATCTGAACCCTCTGTTAAGGATTGAGTAAATTGTTTCTGCTTGATTTTGGTGTATCGGCTCCCCCTTTGTTAACAAATTGGACTGTTACAATTCCAGTGTGAGATTGATGGCGGATCAGACCCCCCTGTGTTTAGGAAATGGATGACTCCTGCATGTTCTCTGTCCAGAATGTGGTGGGGTTTACATTAGACCGTATCAGCGGATCATCAGATTAACGTTTTTAAAACGATTAGCGTGCACACAGCAACGCCAATACACGATTCGCGTGCACACAGCAACACCGATACACGGATACGCTCGGCTCCGCAGGCATCCTGCGCTCCAAATCACTCCGCCCTGAACAGCGAGTGCCCTCTGGAGGGTGCGCACTCCGGCCCTGCGCAGCTCACAGAGCGCGCGAGTGAAGTGCACGAGCAGTGATTCGGGACTGAGCCGCTGTGTGTGTGATCTCAGTGCATATCACTTACCACTTGCAAGTGGAAGGATGGCAAGCCTAAAGACAATCATAACTACACAGTGGGCAGTATTTGCATCAGTATTTGCAGTATTTTCATACTTTTACACTCTTTAATGAAAGGTGATACAAGGCGGAAGTCCGCGCCGTTTTTCAGCAGTCGCGTCACATGACCAACGCCAGCGAATCAGGAAGGTGGATGTCACAGTGACGTTGTCCAATGACGACGCCAGCTAGAGCTCAGCACAGCGTATCCGCATATTCTCAATGTTTACACAGCACCGGACCAGACACGATCTGGATTGAATACGTGGACCCTGGTGGATTCCCGTTTCCCGGCGTTTCCAGGCGTTTTAATGTAAACGGACAGTGCATCCGCGAAGAAAACGAGACAGATACGGTCTAATGTAAACTTGGCCTGTGAATGATGATGTATCTCCTGATTCTGTTTTCCTGTAGAATTTAAAAGAGAAGCTAAAATGTCAAACTCGACAGAACTATTTCCTAAAAAGGGGGGTGGGGGGGACCACTCCAAGTACCACTTTTCTACTCATCAGATCTTTTCCAGAACCCATCTGTAACAACGCCATGTAGTGAACAGGCTAGCGTGGAGCGGACGTCATGGCTACGTCACTGTATTCGCATGCATTGTGGTGGGAAAACGACAGCAGAAGCGAGTGGAGGGGAGCGGCCGAGATCCCTGGGATACGGCAAAAATGTTTATTGTGCTTTTGGATGTCAGAATATGAATGCCGAAAAAGATGATTTTTATTTATTTTTTTATAGGATACAGTCGTGAAAGACGTTTATGATTTTGTTTATTATGATAGATTAGTAACAGCAGTGACCACAAATCTGGAAGCGTCAGGAGAAGGTTTAGTAATGGGGAACACCGCTGGCCAGAGTTCGGGTGTGAGCAGAAGGAGTGAGAAGTGTTTAGTGAACGTGGGGCAGACAGTAGTCTCGTGACCGGATGATATTCTGGGCATCAGTTTGGGTCTCTCACACACACACACACACACACACACACACACACACACACCCCATCGCTACGGGTCATCTGATCAGTGTAAAGCAGCGTTTTCTGCTGATACCCCATTCAATAATTAGAGAAGGTGTCCAGGTGAAAGGTATCCCATAATATATTATAAACTGACACCTGGCACCATCATTATCACCTTCTGTCACCAGTTTGGCTCCGCCCACAAAATACATTATTGTTTACAAACATGAAACGGGTCAATAGGAAGCAGTTTTTGAATTTGCAGGTGCGTTGTTTAATCTGTGTGTGTTTAAGGTGCGTACTGTCCAGAACGCTGTAACTCCAGACAAACCAAAAACCAGTAGCACGTCGGACACTGATACAGGTTCCACTCCTCTCTTTCTTCCTGACTTTATTATGAATTTACATAATTTATGATGTAAATTAGAATATATTCTTAATAGAATTTTGTAACATTAAAACTGTTTTTGTTTCTTTTTCTCTCTTGATTTATTTAGCTGTAAAGAAGCAGAAGTTGGACACTGACTCCTCAGCGCCCCCTGCAGAGAAGCCTGAGAAATCCTTGGAGCAAACAACGGAGGTGAGGAGAAAACGAGGGTTATGTATATAACCGCGGTTCTATGAGTTTCGGATGACCGCCAGAGGCGGTGCTTTCAGCACATGGATATCCATCACACGAACGTGCAGGTCGAGTAATAGTATCAACAAAGTCACGTGTGACCTGGGTGACGTCACCCCGTGACCCCGGCATAAAAGACCGGTAAACCCAGGAAGTGACCTCTTGGCAAATCTTCTCGTGTACACTCCGAGTGACTGCCAAGCTCTGGCGGTCATCCGAAACTCATAGAACCGCGGTTATATACATAACCCTCGTTCTATTTCGTTTCTACTGACCGCCAGAGGCGGTGCTTTCAGCACATGGATGACTAATACCAACCAGGTCATGAGGAGTGCCTACCCGTACCCAGTGCTGCTGCGACGGGCCTGGAATGACAGCCGTCGCCACAGGATTATGTGGGACGACATTAAGACAGTAAAACCTGGTGAAGGTGCAGCTGGAAGCCCAGGAGGCTGTGCTGCATATGTCTGAAAGGGGCACGCCCTTCAGTGATGCCCATGAGGCCACCACGCCCCGTGCAGAGTGCGCCCTGGCAGCCGGAGGAATCGGGAAGCCACTGTGCCTGTAGGCATGTAATATGGCCTCGACTATCCACTTGGATAGCCTCTGCTTAGAGAGCGCCAGACCCCTCGACGGTCCTGTGTGGCACAGAAACAGGGCGTCACTCCTACGGAAGCCCTCTGTACGCGACACGTACACCCTGAGGGCGCGAACTGGGCACAAAAGTTCCGACCTCTCACCATGGCCCGCCTCGAACGCCGCAAGGCTAAGGGGCTGGTTGACGAAGGTAGCAGAGAGGGTCTTCGGGAGGAAAGAGGGGTTAGGCCACAGGGTGACCCCACTGTCGCCGGAGTGCCACTGCAGGCACTCCCCACTGACTGACAGCGCGTGTAGTTCCCCGACGCGCCTCGTCGATGTAATGGCCAGAAGAAAAGCAGTCTTCAGGGAGAGCCATGAAATGTCTGCCGTGAGCGGGGGCTCAGAACGGTGCGTCGCAGAGAGCCTGCAGCACCAATGAAGGTCCCATGTGGGTACCCGGCTCCGTCGGGGGGGTCTCAACCGGAGAGCACCCTTCAAGAAACGTGCCACCAAGGCGTGGGACCCCACGGTCCTTCCCCCAACTCTGGCATGCTGAGCAGAGATGGCAGCTGCATAGACCTTGATGGTGGCAGGGGTAAGACCCTTATCAAAGCAGAGACTGGCGGAACAGTCAAATGGTCGGCAGGGGGCAGCATGTAGGCTCCTCCCCCCGAGTTAAGCACCAGTTGGAGAAAAGCCTCCATCTGTTGGCATAGAGGGCATTGGTGGGGGGTGCCCGAGAGCTTGCAATGGTATTGACTACTGCCGGCTCACAAGGACCTCGCAGGGGGTCCGGCCCTTCAGCGGCCATACCCAGAGCTGCAGACGGGCTGGATCCGGGTGCCAGATCTGCCCTCCCAGCTGTGATAGCAGGTCAGTCCTCACTGGCAGGCACCAGGGGTCGCCGTTCAGAAGTTGCAGCAACTTGGGAACCACACTCGGCCCGGCCACCGGGGGGGCGACAAGCAGCAGCCCGTGGTGGTCCATCGCAACCCTGTGTAGGGTTGGCACGATCAGCAGCAGAGGGGGGGGAGGCATACAGCAGTTGCCTCGGCCAAGCATGCGCCAGCGCATCCTGGCCCAGGGGACTGGGGCCGTGGAGGCTGAACCACAGAGGGCAGTGTGTCGACTCCTGGCAGGCAAAGAGGTCCACCTCTGCCCTGCCAAAACGTTCCCAGATGGCGAGAACCACCGCTGGGTTGAGTCTCCATTCCCCGGGATCGGGGTCCTGGCGGGACAGCAGATCTGCTGCCCTGTTGGCAGTGCCTGGCAAGTACATGGCACGCAGGCTCAAGAGATGTCGATGGGCCCACCGCAGAAGTTGGCCAGCCACTTCCAAGCACTGGAGGGACTTTGTGCCTCCCTGGTGGTTGATGTAGTACACTACCGTAGCGTTGTCCGTCCGCACCAGAACGTGTCTGCCGGTCAGGCCTAGGAGGAAGTGCTGTAGGCCGAGGAACACAGCCCGTAGCTCCAGCACGTTGATGTGCTGCGCCCGTGCAGCACCGGGTGGAGGTGGAGACCGTTGAACCACCTCTGAAGCGGCATAAGTCCAGAAGTCCCAGCGGGACCAGAGAGGAGGCTGCCGTAAGCATGCCCAGCAGGCGCTGAAAAGGTCTTCAGGGCGAGTGACCTACCCCGTCTGAAGCGGCCAAGCAGTAGGCGGATGTTGTGGATCCTGGTCTGGGAGGGAGTTACCATCAACGACCTCGAATCCAGGTGCATGCCCAAGAAAGTCGTCTCCCGGCTGGGCACCAGCGAGCTCTTCTTGTAATTCACCCTGAGCCCCAGCTCTACGACATGCGAGAGCACAGTCGTGATGTTGGTGCGGGCCTGAGCTGCTGACCGTGAACAGACAAGCCAGTCGTCCAGGTAGGGCAGGACACGCAAACCCCTTGCCTGAAGTAGTGCCGATGCCGCACACCCGGTGAACACACGGGGTGCCAGCGATATCCCAAAGGGCAGAACATTGAACTCGAAAGCCTGGCCCTCGAAGGCAAACCGCAGGAACTGCCTGTGGTGTGGCACAATGGGAGCATGGAAGTAGGCGTCTTTCAGGTCGAAGGTGACAAACCAGTCGCCCGCCTGGATGTGGTGTAAGACATCCACTGTACGCAGCATGCGGAATCTCATGGTCCTCAAGTGGGAATTGAGGGACCTCAGGTCGAGGATCGGGCGGATACCGCCGTCCTTCGGAACCAGAAAATACCTGGAGTAGAACCCACCTTGCTGTCTCTGCCTGTCGACGGGAGAGACTGCTCCTTTCTCCAGGAAGGTGGCGATTTCCTGCCAGGGGACGAGGGACTTCCCCGGATGGCTCACGGTGGTGTGTTTGACCCCATGAAACGTGGTGGACGGCGGCAGAACTGGATGCGGTAACCCTCGGTGAGGGTCACCAGCACCCAGGGGTCAACGCTCTCCAGCTTTGGCCATGGTGGTGGGCCTGGCGGGGGCCAGCGAACTGCTGTTACGCCTAGATGACCTGGGCACTCCGATCCAGGGCTTGCTGAGTGGCTTCGCCAAACAGCTCCCCGGGGACAACAGGGAGAGAGTGCAGCACACGCCGGTCGGGCTCGGCCAGAGGGGACTGTGCCCGCCATATCTGCTGGCGGCCGAGGGTGAGATACGACATCAGCCGGCCCAGTTCCCGCGACGAGTAGGCAAAGGCCTGGAGCCGCGTCACACAGCTCCCGTGATGCCGCGCTCGTCCCCTCCAGCGTCTGGGGGTCCATGACACCTGGCTGGCAGAAGGGAACTTAAATAGGGCGAGAACGCTCCAAGTAAGTAGCCCAAAATAAACTATCAGGCGGAAATAAAAAATAAACGACCGGGCGAACACACCCGTGGTCGGGAATATTAACAAGGATGGCGCCGTGCGCTACAGAACTGATAAACAGCGGCGAGAAACACCGCTTTAATTTAAATGAATGAAGACCGCTTACCTGAGCGACAACAAACCGGCCTCCAGCAGCGAGGACACGCCTCGGAGGGCTAGTCAGGTAACTCCACCGAGCGAGAGCGCTCAGCTTAACGGAGTAACAAACAATACGAATATAACACACAAGACAGCCGGCCCGTGAGCAGGCCGGAGACAAGGCTACACAAAACAAGCGGTTGGTAATATTAACAAGGATAGGCACTGTGCGCCACAGAACTGATAAACAGCGGTGAGAAACACCGCTTTAATTTAAATGAATGAAAGCCGCTTCTCAATGTTGGGCATCTGCAGGAGGCCATAGGTAGGGGTGTCCTGCATTGCCGCCAGGGCCCTGCAGTCACTAGGGAGGTGGGAAGGCATCTAGGATCTGCCCAACACCTCTGTAACTCCTCGATGTATGAGGCCGAGGGCGGAACAGACAACGAGGAAGGCTATGTGGGACCTCTGAAGAAAGCGCTCTGATGCTGGGCCACCGGGGCGTGTCCAACCCCAGACGGGCCAATGCAGCCCTCAGCGTTGGCTGGATGGATGAGCATCCGCCTTCCGACGCTGCCACGGTGCCATGGCTGGTGGCCTGGGAACCGGCCAGAGAGGTGGAGCCGTGACCATCGGACCCACCGCAGTCAAAGCTCTCCGAAGCCCCGATCGACAGTTCATCCAGGCCGCGTGCATCAACGGCCGGTGACAGAAGCGGTGGTGATGGTGAACAGTCGGGCTGCCAGGCAGAAGGGGTGGCTGCGGGAACACTGCCCCCTGTGGCGGAGGCTGAAGATTCGCCAGCAGGGCCTGTCAATACCCAGGCATGAGGGGCACTCGCGGTGGCTGTCCCCCGGTTCGAGGGGGACCGGCAGTTGGCGCAGCGAGAGAAGAGGTCCATGACGCCTGGCTGGCAGAAGGGAACTTAAAAAATAGGGCGAGAACACCCCAAGTAAGCAGCCCAAAATAAACAATCAGGCGGAAATGAAAAACGACCGGGCGAACACACCCGTGGTCGGGAATATTAACAAGGATAGGCGCCGTGCGCCACAGTACTGATAAGCAGCGGCGAGAAACACCGTTTTAATTTAGATGAATGAAAACCGCTTACCTGGGCGACAACAAGCCAGCCTCCAGCGGCGAGGACACCGCCCCGGAGGGCTAGTCAGCTAACTCCACCGAGCGAGAGCGCTCAGCTTAACGGAGTAACAATACGAATACAACACACAAGACCGCCGGCCTGTGAGCAGGCCGGAGACAAGGCTACACGAAATAAGGCGGTTAATAATATTAACAAAGATAGGCGCAGTGCGCCACAGAACTGATAAACAGCGGCGAGGAACACCGCTTTAAATTAAATAAATGAAAACCGCTTACCTGAATGAGGACAAGCCGGCCTCCAGCGGTGAGGACACCCCCCGGAGGACTAATCAGCTAACTCCACCGAGCGAGAGCGCTCAGCTTAACGGAGTAACAAACAATACAACACAAGACCGCCGGCCTGTGAGCAGGCCGGAGACAAGGCTACACAAAATAAGGCGGTTAATAATATTAACAAAGATAGGCGCCGTGCGCCACAGAACTGATAAACAGCGGCGAGAAACACCGCTTTAAATTAAATGAATGAAAACCGCTTACCTGAATGAAGACAAGCCGGCCTCCAGCGGTGAGGACGCCGCCCCGGAGGACTAATCCGCTAACTCCACCGAGCGAGAGCGCTCAGCTTAACGGAGTAATAAATCAATACGAATACAACACACAAGACAGCCGGCCTGTGAACAGGCCGGCGGCGAGGCTACACAAAACAAGGTGGTTAATAATATTAACAAGGATAGGCGCCGAGCGCCGCAGAACTGATAAACAGCGGCGAGAGGAACGCCGCTTTAATTTAAATAAATGAAACCCGCTTACCTGAAGCGAAAACAAGCCGGCCTCCAGCGGTGAGGACACCGCCCCGGAGGGCTAATCAGCTAACTCCACCGAGCGAGAGCGCTCAGCTTACGGAGTAATAAATCAATACGAATATAACGACAAGAAGAAAAGAGTTGGTGGACTTAGCGCAGTTTCTTGGAGGGTGCATAAGCACAGCCCCAACCCTACGGGTAACGAAACTACCACAGCGCTTTGTCCAAATTTCAATCCAACTCGCAACCTGCAAACGCGAGAAGATGTAAGAGGTCACTTCCTGGGTTTACCGGTCTTTTATGCCGGGGTCACGGGGTGACGTCACCCAGGTCACACGTGACTTTGTTGTTACTATTACTCGACCTGCACGTTCGTGTGATGGATATCCATGTGCTGAAAGCACCGCCTCTGGCGGTCAGTAGAAACGAAATAGAACTTTTAAAAAGAAGCTAACTCGAATTTAAAAAATAGTTTCAGGAAAACTGCTTTTTTTTTCCCCAAAAACATTCTTCCATGAATTAAATATAAAAATTCATGAAATTAGAAAATAGAATCCCTGCTTTTTCTGTTAAAATATTAAACATTTGTACAGTTTTCTGAGAAGCAAATAATTTGAGTTTGTGAAAGTGCGTTTTATTTCCTTCTGTAAATTTTGTATTTTTTCTCATTAGTCATCAGAGACAGTATCACCTGTATCACCTGTTCCTGTGATGGAGAGGGCAGAGCCTGTTGCTCCAGAGACCAAAGACCTGAGCTGTGGTTGGCTGGAGGGTCTAGATGACGATGCAGATGAGGAAGATTTCCACCTATTGTACAACAGTTACGCAGGAGATGACATCATCTACTCTGACAGCAAGGTGCTCTCACACCCACACACACAGGATACGGTGTATCCCACCTAACTGTATCTAACAGAATGTTCCGGCATGTGAACCACGCGAGAGAGGATATGGCGTATAATTCACGAGTCTGTTGCTGTGTAAAGCCCAATCTGAGACATGAGCTGGTGATGAACGTGGCACAAGTCGAGCTCCATCACGTCCCTGTTGGGTCTCTTCCTGTTTCTTAACATCTGTTTTGTTTCAGTAAAGGCTGCTCATACCATTTCTGCTGAGACAGTGAGACGCTGTGTCCGCTGTGTCTCGGACAGCGGGACACCATGTCCGTCGTGTCACGTACAATGGGACATCGTATCTCGGACAATGGGATGCCGTGTCTCGGACAGTGGGACATCCTATCTCGAACAATGGGACGCCGTGTCTTGGACAGTGGGACGCCGTGTCTCGGGCAGCAGCAGGCCGTGCCTGCCGTGTCTCGGGCAGCGGGAGGCCATGCCTGCCGTGTCTCGGGCAGCTGGAGGCCGTGTCTCGGGCAGCTGGAGGCCGTGTCTCGGGCAGCGGGAGGCCGTGTCTCGGGCAGCGGGATGCTGTGTCTTGGGCAGCGGGAGGCCGTGCCTGCCGTGTCTCTGAGAGTGGGACGCTGTGTATGCTGTGTCTCGGGCAGCGGGACGCCGTGTCTGCCGTGTCTCGGGTAGCTGGATGCCGTGTCTGCCATGTCTCTGAGAGTGAGATGCCGTGTCTCGGGCAGCGGGACGCCGTGTCTGCCATGTCTCTGAGAGCGGGACGCCGTGTATGCCGTGTCTTGGGCAGTGGGAAGCCATGTTTGCTGTGTCTCGGGCATCAGGGTGCCATGTCTCGGGCAGTGGGATGCCGTGTCTGCCGTGTTTCGGGCAGCGGGACGCCGTGTCTGCCATGTCTGAGAGTGGGACACCGTGCCTGCCATGTCTCGGGCAGCGGGACGCCGTGCCTGCTGTGTCTCGGGCAGCGGGACGCCGTGCCTGCCGTGTCTCGGGCAGCGGGACGCCGTGCCTGCTGTGTCTCGGGCAGTGGGACACCATGTCTCGGGCAGCGGGACGCCGTGCCTCGGGCAGCGGGACGCCGTGCCTCAGGCAGCGGGAGGTCGTGTCTTGGGCAGTGGGATGCCGTGCCTACTGTGTCTCGGGCAGCGGGACGCCGTGCCTGCCGTGTCTCGGGCAGCGGGATGCTGTGTCTCGGGCAGCGGGACGCCATGTCTGTCATGTCTGAGAGTGGGACGCCGTGCCTGCCGTGTCTCGGGCAGCGGGACGCCGTGTCTTGGGCAGTGGGACATTGTGCCCGCCGTGTCTCGGGCAGCGGGACATTGTGCCCGCCGTGTCTCGGGCAGCGGGACGCCATGTCTCGGGCAGCGGGACGCCGTGCCTGCCATGTCTCGGGCAGCGGAACGCCGTGTCTCGGGCAGTGGGACGCCGTGTCTCGGGCAGCAGGACGCCGTGCCTGCCGTGTCTTGGGCAGCGGGATGCCGTGTCTCGGGCAGCGGGACGCCATGTCTGTCATGTCTGAGAGTGGGACGCCGTGCCTGCCGTGTCTCAGGCAGCGGTACGCTGTGTCTGCCATGTCTGAGAGTGGGACACCGTGCTTGCCGTGTCTCGGGCAGCGGGAAGCCGTGCCTGCCGTGTCTCGGGCAGCAGGAAGCCGTGCCTGCCGTGTCTCGGGCAGCGGGAAGCCGTGCCTGCCGTGTCTCGGGCAGCGGGAAGCCGTGCCTGCCGTGTCTCGGGCAGCGGGAAGCCTTGCCTGCTGTGTCTCGGGCAGCGGGACGCCGTGTCTCGGGCAGCGGGACGCCGTGTCTTGGGCAGTGGGACATTGTGCCCGCCGTGTCTCAGGCAGCGGGACGCCATGTCTCGGGCAGCGGGATGCCGTGCCTGCCATGTCTCGGGCAGCGGGACGCCGTGTCTCGGGCAGCAGGACGCCGTGCCTGCCGTGTCTTGGGCAGCGGGATGCCGTGTCTCGGGCAGCGGGACGCCATGTCTGTCATGTCTGAGAGTGGGACGCCGTGCCTGCCGTGTCTCGGGCAGCGGTACGCTGTGTCTGCCATGTCTCGGGCAGCGGGAAGCCATGTCTGTCATGTCTGAGAGTGGGACACCGTGCCTGCCGTGTCTCGGGCAGCGGGAAGCCGTGCCTGCCGTGTCTCGGGCAGCGGGAAGCCGTGCCTGCCGTGTCTCGGGCAGCGGGAAGCCGTGCCTGCCGTGTCTCCGGCAGCGGGAAGCCGTGCCTGCTGTGTCTCGGGCAGCGGGATGCCGTGTCTCGGGCAGCGGGACGCCATGCCTGCCATGTCTCGGGCAGCGGGACGCCATGTCTCGGGCAGCGGGACGCCGTGTCTCGGGCAGTGGGACAGCATGCCTACCATGTCTCGGGCAGCAGGATGCCATGCTTGCCGTGTCTCGGGCAGTGGGACGCCGTGTCTCGGGCAGCGGGACGCCGTGTCTCGGGCAGCGGGAGGCCGTGCCTGCCGTGTCTCGGGCAGCGGGAGGCCGTGCCTGCCGTGTCTCGGGCAGCGGGAGGCCGTGCCTGCCGTGTCTCGGGCAGCGGGACGCCGTGCCTGCCGTGTCTCGGGCAGCGGGACGCCGTGCCTGCCGTGTCTCGGGCAGCGGGACGCCGTGCCTGCCGTGTCTCGGGCAGCGGGACGCCGTGCCTGCCGTGTCTCGGGCAGCGGGACGCCGTGCCTGCCGTGTCTCGGGCAGCGGGACGCCGTGTCTCGGGCAGCGGGACGCCATGCCTGCCGTGTCTCGGGCAGCGGGACGCCGTGTCTCGGGCAGCGGGGCAGCGGAACGCCGTGTCTCGGGCAGCGGGACGCCGTGCCTGCCGTGTCTCGGGCAGCAGGACGCCATGTCTCGGGCAGCGGATCGCCGTGCCTGCCATGTCTCGGGCAGCGGGACGCCATGCCTCGGGCAGCAGGACGCCATGCCTGCCGTGTCTTGGGCAGCAGGACGCCGTGTCTCGGGCAGCGGAGCAGCGGAACGCCGTGTCTCGGGCAGCGGAACGCCGTGCCTGCCGTGTCTCGGGCAGCGGGACGCCATGCCTCGGGCGGCGGGACGCCGTGTCTTGGGCAGCGGGACGCCGTGTCTGCCGTGTCTCGGGCTGTGGGAAGCCATATCTGCTGTGTCTCGGGCAGCGGGACGCCGTGTCTCGGGCAGCGGGACGCCGTGTCTCGGGGCAGCGGGACGCCGTGTCTGCCGTGTCTCTGAGAGTGGGACGCCGTGTCTGCCGTGTCTCTGAGAGTGGGACGCCGTGTCTGCCGTGTCTCTGATACCCCTTTTCCACCAAATCAGTTCCAGGGCTGGTTCGGGGCTGGTGCTGGTTCAGAACTCGTTCAACTTGCGAACCAGCTGAGAACCAGTTTGCTTTTCCATAGCTCGGGGTGCTAAGGGGAGCCACGTCATTACGTCACTGTATTCATTAGTTACGTCGCTGCGTTTGCATAAACCTTGGCGCAAACATCGAAGCAACAACAACATGGAGAAGAAGCAGCAACAACTACAACAATAATGGATGACTGCTGCTTTACTCCATCCATGATATCTCGTCACTTATTTAAAAATGGCGCCCTCTCGCGGTTTTGCTATTGTTGTTGGTTTGAACAACTCTGCCCCCCCCCCCCCCCCCCCGCTGACGTAAGCAGCTCTTTCCTCTAGCCCAGCAAAGAGCTGGTGCTACCCTGAAACCGTTTTTTCTGGCCCAGAGCCAGTTCTTTGTCAGTGGAAACAGAAAACCCGGTTACAAACTAAGCACTGGCCCCGAACCAGCCCTGGAACTGATTTGGTGGTAAAGGGGTATGAGAGTGGGACGCTGTGTGTGTGCTGTGTCTCGGATAGTGGGACACCGTGTCTGCTGTGTCTCAGGCATCAGGATGCCATGTCTCGGGCAGTGGGACGCCATGTCTGCCGTGTCTCGGGCAGTGAGACGCCGTGTCTCGGGCCGAGGGACGCCGTGTCTGCTGTGTCTCGGGCATCAGGATGCCATGTCTCGGGCAGAGGGATGCCTTGTCTTGGGCAGAGGGATGCCGTCTGTGCCGTGTCTTGAACAGTGGGATGCCATGTCTGCCATGTCTCTGAGAGTGGGATGCCGTGTCTGCCATTTCTTGGACAGCGGGACTCCGTGTCTCGGGCAGTGAGACACTGTGTCTGCTGTGTCTCGGGCAGTTGGACGCCGTGTCTCGGGCAGCGGAATGCCGTGTCTGCCATGTCCGAGAGTGGGACACCGTGCCTGCCGTGTCTCGGGCAGCGGGACGCCGTGTATCGGGCAGCGGGACGCCGTGTCTTGGGCAGCGGGACGCCATGCCTGCCGTGTCTCGGGCAGCGGGACACCGTGTCTGAGAGTGGGGCGCCGTGCCTGCCGTGTCTCGGGCAGCGGGAAGCTGTGCCTGCCGTGTCTCAGGCAGCGGGAAGCCATGTCTCGGGCAGCGGGACGCCATGCCTGCTGTGTCTCGGGCAGCGGGACGCCGTTTCTCGGGCAGCGGGACGCCGTGCCTGCCGTGTCTCGGGCAGCGGGACGCCATGTCTCGGGCAGCGGGACGCCGTGTCTCGGGCAGCGGGACGCCGTGCCTGCCGTGTCTGAGAGTGGGACGCCGTGTCTCGGGCAACGGGACGCCGTGCCTGCCGTGTCTCGGGCAACGGGACGCCGTGCCTGCCGTGTCTCGGGCAACGGGACGCCGTGCCTGCCATGTCTCGGGCAGCGGGACGCCGTGTCTGCCGTGCTTCGGGCAGCGGGACGCCGTGTCTCCGGCAGCAGGACGCCGTGTCTCGGGCAGAAGGATGCCGTGTCTGCCGTGTCTCGGGCAGCGGGAAGCCGTGCCTGCCGTGTCTCGGGCAGCGGGACGCCGTGCCTGCCGTGTCTCGGGCAGCGGGACGCCGTGCCTGCCGTGTCTCGGGCAGCGGGACGCCGTGCCTGCCGTGTCTCGGGCAGCGGGACGCCGTGCCTGCCGTGTCTCGGGCAGCGGGACGCCGTGCCTGCCGTGTCTCGGGCAGCGGGACTCCGTGCCTGCCGTGTCTCGGGCAGCGGGACGCCGTGTCTCGGGCAGAAGGATGCCGTGTCTGCCGTGTCTCGGGCAGCGGGAAGCCATGTCTGCTGTGTCTCGGGCAGCGGGATGCCGTGTCTCGGGCAGCGGGATGCCGTGTCTCGGGCAGTGGGACGCCGTGTCTCGGGCAGAAGGATGCCGTGTCTGCCGTGTCTCTGATACCCCTTTTCCACCAAATCAGTTCCAGGGCTGGTTCGGGGCTGGTGCTGGTTCAGAACTCGTTCAACTTGCGAACCAGCTGAGAACCAGTTTGCTTTTCCATAGCTTGGGGTGCTAAGGGGAGCCACGTCATTACGTCACTGTATACATCAGTTACGTCGTTGCGTTTGCATAAACTTTGGCGCGAACGTCAAAGCAACAACAACACGGAGAAGAAGCAGCAACAACTACAACAATAATGGATGACTGCTGCTTTACTGCATCCATATCTCGTCACTTGTTTAAAAATGGCGCCCTCTCGCGGTCTTGCTATTGTTGTTGGTCTTAACAATTCTGCGCCCCCCCCCCCCCCCCCCCCCCCCCCCGCGACGTAAGCAGTTCTTTCCTCTAGCCCCGCAAAGAGCTGGTGCTACCCTGGAACTGGTTTTTCTGGCCCAGAGCCAGTTCTTTGTCAGTGGAAACAGAAAACCCGGTTCCAAACTAAGCACTGGCCCCGAACCAGCCCTGGAGCTGATTTGGTGGTGAAGGGGTATGAGAGTGGGACGCTGTGTGTGTGCTGTGTCTCGGACAGTGGGACACTGTGTTTGCTGTGTTTCGGGCATCAGGATGCCATGTCTCGGGCAGTGGGACGCCATGTCTGCCGTGTCTCTGGCAGTGAGACGCTGTGTCTCGGGCAGAGGCACGCCGTGTCTGCTGTGTCTCGGGCATCAGGATGCCATGTCTTGGGCAGAGGGATGCCTTGTCTCGGGCAGAGGGATGCTGTGTGTGCCGTGTCTTGAACAGTAGGATGCCATGTCTGCCATGTCTCTGAGAGTGGGATGCCGTGTCTGCCATTTCTTGGACAGTGGGACTCCGTGTCTCGGGCAGTGAGACACTGTGTCTGCTGTGTCTCGGGCAGTGGGACGCCGTGTCTTGGGCAGCGGGAAGCCCTGTCTGCCATGTCTTGGGCAGCAGGACACTGTGTCTGCTGTGTATCGGGCATCAGGATGCTGTGTCTCAGGCAGTGGGTGGCCGTGTCTGCTGTGCCTCGGGCAGAGGGACGCCGTGCCTCAGGCAGCTGGACGCTGTGTGTGCCGTGTCTTGGACAGTGGGATGCTGTGTCTGCCGTGTGTCTGAGAGTGGGACGCCATGTCTGCCTTGTCTCTGAGAGTGGGACGCCGTGTCTGCCGTGTCTCGGACAGTGGGACACCGTGTCTGCTCTGTCTCGTAGCATCAGGATGTCGTGTCTCGGGCAGTGGGAGGCCGCGTCTGCCACGTCTCGGGCAGAGTGATCCCGTGCCTCGGGCAGAGAGATGCTGTGTGTGCCGTGTCTTGGGCAGTGGGACACCGTGTGTGCCGTGTCTTGGGCAGTGGGACACCGTGTCTGCCATGTCTCGGACAGCAGGACGCCGTGTCTCGGGCAGTAGGACTCCATGTGTGCCATTTCTCGGGCAGCGGGACGCCGTGCCTCGGGCAGCGGGATGCCATGTGTGTACCGTGTCCCGGACAGTGGGATGCCATGTGTGTGCCGTGTCTCGGGCAGAGGGACGCCGTGTCTCGTACAGTGGGATGCCGTATCTTGGACAGTGGGAGGCTGTGTCTACCATGTTTCGGACAGTGGAACACTGTGTCTTGGGCAGTGAGCTGTCATGTTTCGGGCAGTGGGACGCTGTGTCTGCCATGTCTTAGATAGTGGAACGCCTTGTCTCGGATAGTGGGACACCGTGTCCGCCTTGTCTCGGACAGCTGGATGCCGTGTCTCGGACAGCTGGATGCCGTGTCTCGGACAGCAGGATGCCATGTCTGCCATGTCTTGGACAGCGGGACACCGTGTCTCAGACAGAGGGATGCCGTGTCCGCTGTATCTCGGGCAGTGGGGTGCTGTGTCCACTGGCTCGCTCCAGCACACAGGCTTCAATCCACACACCCAGAATGCAGTGCGTCATGACGTTCTAACCACACACACCAGCTTTCATTTCTATCACATTTCACCTTATTTACACTTATCTTTGTTATTTAAACCCCGCCTCTTGTTAGTTTGTCCTGTGTTTGTTGTTGTTCTCCATGCTGATGCTCGTAGTGTTCCTCACTTCCTCTTGTGTTCTCATAGCTAGTGTTTTTGTTGCTTTGGCTCTCCTGTAGAAATAAATGGGAGAGGGGAGTGCAATGATGTATCTTTTATTCTCGTATAGCGTTATATCTGATTTAGTTCCTGATGTTATTGTTCTGTGTAGAAAGATCCTGATGTGTGGATGGAGCACAGAAGCGCGGCAGGTGGTTGTCTCGTCTCATCTCATTATCTCTAGCTGCTTTATCCTGTTCTACAGGGTCGCAGGCAAGCTGGAGCCTATCCCAGCTAACTACGGGCGAAAGGCAGGGTATACCCTGGACAAGTCACCAGGTCATCACAGGGCCGGCACATAGACACAGACAACCATTCACACTCACATTCACACCTACGGTCAATTTAGAGTCACCAGTTAACCTAACCGAATGTCTTTGGACTGTGGGGGAAACTGGAGCACCCGGCGGAAACCCACGCGGACACAGGGAGAACATGCAAACTCCGCACAGAAAGGCCCTCGCCGGCCACGGGGCTCGAATCCAGACCTTCTTGCTGTGAGGCGACAGCGCTAACCACTACACCACCGTGCCGCCCAGGTGGTTGTTTGCGACTTAATTATTTTCTTTATTGCTGTTTTTCAGCACACAACTTAGACTCTCTCTCACAGACACACACACACACACACACACACACAGGCTACCAGCAAGCCCTCGGCACTGACCTCCCTTTCTCACTCTCCTTTTATAGGGCATAGTCACTGGAGGAGACACACAAACACACGTTAATTGAGAACAGGGGTAGTGACATGACCACTCACCTTTCCTGACTCCGCACTCCATTCACAGACTGACACTCGGCCATGCCCCCGCTGCCACATACCCCCAGCACCCGACACAGGCCGGGGAGCCGTCCGGCCTGAAGTTGACCCCCCCCTCCCCCCCGATAGGACAGGAAGTCCGCCACCACCATCTGCGCCCCCGGCCTGTGGACTACTTTGAATTTAAATAGCTGGAGTGCAAGATACCAATGGGTGATCCGTACATTGGCATCCTTCATGCGGTGGAGCCACTGGAGGGGCGCGTGGTCCAAACAGAGGGTGAAAGGGCGTCCCTGTAGGTAGTACCGAAGGGCGAGGACCGCCCACTTGAGGGCTAGGCACTCACTATCGCGCTGTACCTGCCTTCCCGCATCGACAGCTTCCAGCTAATGTACAGCACGGGACGCTCCTCCCCCTCCACCTTCTGGGACAGAATGGCCCCCAGCCCTCTGTCCAACACGTCTGTCTTTAAAATAAAAGGGAGAGAAAAGTCAGGGGAGTGTAACAGTGGCCCCCCACACAGTGCAGCCTTTATCCTAGAGAAAGCCTGTTGGCATTGCTCCATCCACTGGACTGGATCTGGTGCTCCCTTTTTAGTGAGATCCGTCAGCAGGCTGGTGACGTCTGAATAATTAGGTATGAACCTCCGATAGTAGCCAGCCAGCCCCAGGAACCGTCTCACCCCCTTTTTGGTCTTGGGCCTCAGGCAGGCCGCAGTCACTGCCGTCTTATTAATTTGGGGACGCACCTGCCCATGGCCTAACTGGAAACCCAGATACCGTACTTCCACCTGCCCAATCGCACATTTCTTTGGGTCAGCTGTGAGATCCGCCCACCTCAGCAACTTTAGGACGGCCCTCAGGTGTTCGAGGTGCCACGGCCAGTCATTGCTGTAGATGATAATATCATCGAGATACGTGGCTGCGTAGCTGGTGTGGGGGCGGAGGACCCTGTCCATAAGCTGCTGGAATGTAGTGGGCACCCTAAACAACCCAAAAGGAAGTGTGACTGTAGAGAGACTCTGGTGTGGGTGGAGCACAGAAGCATGGCAGGCGGTTGTTTACAATTTGTTTCTTTACTTTATTACTGCTTTACAGCACACAACTTAGGCACTGTCTCTCACAGACACACACACATATATATATATATATATATATATATATATATATATATATATATATATACACACACACAACCACACACACAGGCTAGTAGCAAGTGCTCAGCGCCGTTCTCCCCTTCTCACCCTCCCTTTATTGGGCGTAGTCACTGAAGGAGATCCACAAACACGTTAATTGGTAACAGGTGTAGTGACATGACCACTCACCTTCCCTGACTCCACCTTCCATTCACAGACTGATGCTTGGCCACACCCCCGCTGCCACATACCCCCACCGCCCGACTCAGGCCGGGGAGCCATCCGGCCTGAAGCTGACACACACACACCCTTGACAGGAGAGGAAGTCTGCCATCTGTGCCCCCGGCCTGTGGACCACCTCAAATTTAAATGGCTGGAGTGCAAGATACCAACGGGTGATCTGCGTGTTGGCATCCTTCATGTGGTGGAGCCACTGGAGGGGCGCGAAGTCCGAACAGAGGGTGAAAGGGTGCCCCAGCAGGTAGTACCGGAGGGCGAGGACCACCCACTTGATGGCTAGGCACTCTTTTCAATTGTACTGTACCTGCCTTCCCACATCGACAGCTTCCGGCTAATGTATAGCACGGGACGCTCCTCCACCTCCTAGGACAGAACGGCCCTCGGTCCTCTGTCCAATGCGTCTGTCTGCAAAATAAAGGGGAGAGAAAAGTCAGGGGAGTGTAACAGTGCCCCCCCCCCCACAGTGCAGGCTTTACCTTACAGAAAGCCTGTTGGCATTGCTCCGTCCACTGGACCGGATCTGGTGCTCCCTTTTTAGTGAGGTCAGTCAGCGGGCTGGTGATGTCTGAATAATTAGGTATGAACCTTCGATAGTAGCCAGCCAGCCCCAGGAACTGTCTCACCCCCTTTTTTGTCTTGGGCCTCGGGCAGGCCGCAATCGCTGCCATCTTATTAATTTGGGGATACACCTGCCCATGGCCCAAGTGGAAACCCAGATTCCGTACTTCCACCCGCTCAGTTGCACATTTCTTTGGGTTGGCTGTGAGACCCGCCTGCCTCAATGACTTTAGGACGGCCCTCAGGTGTTTAAGGTCCCGCGACCAGTAATTACTATAGATGATAATGTCATCCAGATACGTGGAGGCGGAGGACCCTGTCCATAAGCCGCTGGAACGTCGTGGGCGCCCCAAACAGCCCAAAAGGAAGTGTGATGAACTAGTGTAAGCCAAACGGTGTGGAAAAGGCCGTTTTCTCTCGGGATAGAGGAGTCAAGGGGATCTGCCAATATCCCTTCATTAAATCCAGTGTCGAATAAAAATGAACAGCGCCTAATCAGTCGAGCAACTCGTCAATGCGAGGCATTGGGTATGCGTCAAATTTAGACACCTCATTGACTTTCCAGTCCACACAGAACCAGAACGACCCATCAATCTTGGGGACCAGGACTACTGGGCTGCTCCAGTCGCTGCGGGACTCCTCGATGAAGCCATGCTCGAAATGGTCATAAAGTTCATCCTGGACTACCTTTTTTTTTGTGTGTGTGTTCGGGCAGACAGTAAGGGCGGCTACACACTACCACCCCCGGGGTCATCTCAATGTGGTGTTCTATGAGGTGGGTGCAGCCGGGCAGGGGCAAAAACACGTCGGAAAATTCTTTCTGCAACTTGGCTACCTCCGTGAGCTGGGTCAGGGAGGGGTGGTCTCCACAGGGGACCGGAGCGGTGGGCGATGTCAATTTTCTTTTTTGAACCTCTGGCCCCAGCTCCATCTTCTCCGGAATTACCAACACCAATGCCACGGGGACCTCCTCATTCCAACATTTTAATAGATTGAGGTGGTAAACTTGCAATGCCCCACCCCGTCCGTTCGCCTCACCTCATAGTCGACGTCCCCGACTCGTCATGTGACCTCGAAGGGCCCTTGCCACTTGGTGACCAATTTGGAGCTCGACATGGGCAGTAATACGAGTACTTTGTCTCCCGATGTGAACTCCCTAAGGCGCGTGCCTCTGTCGTACAGTCGGACTTGAGGTTCTTGTGCCTGCCGCAAATTCTCCTAGGTTAAGTGCATGAGTGTGTGGAGTTTGGCGCGCAGGTTGAGAACGTATTGAATTTCGTTTTTACTAGGTGAAGGTTCCTCCTCCCAATTTTCACGTAGCACGTCCAAAATACCACGCGGCTTATAACAATTCAAACGGTGAAAACCCTGTAGAGGCTTGCGGGACCTCTCGTACTACAAATAACAGGGGCTCGAGCCACTTATCCCAGTTACATGCATCTTCGCTTACGAACTTCCGAATTATATTTTTGAGAGTTCAATTGAACCGTTCTACTAAGCCATCTGTTTGTGGGTGATAGACGCTAGTGCAGACAGACTTAATCCCCAGTAGCCTATACAGCTCGCGCAGTGTGCATGACATGAATGTAGTGCCTTGGTCTGTCAGGATTTTTTTTGGAATCCCGACCCGGGAGATAGTGGAAGAGCGCTTCTGCTATACTGCGTGCTGAGATATTGCGGAGAGTCACTGCTTCCAGATATCGCGTTGCATAGTCTACCAGAACTAAAATAAAGCAATATCCCTGTGCTGACTGATCTAATGGCCCGACGAGATCCATCCCAATTCTTTCAAACGGGGTCTTGATTAAAGGGAGAGGGCGCAAAGGCGCTTTTGGAGTGGCTAAATTTGGATTTACTAATTGGCATTCGCGGCACGCCGCACACCACTGACGGACATCCCCGCGAATCCCTGGCCAATAGAACTGGGCCATTATTCAGGCTAGTGTCTTATCCTGCTCCAAGTGTCCAGCCATGGGATTAAAGTGAGCTGCTTGGAATGTGAATTCCCGGCAGCTCTTTGGAATTAACAACTGTGTTATCTCTTTGCCAGTTTGGGTGTCCTGCGTCACTCGGTATAGCCTATCCTTAATAATAGCAAAGTAGGGGAAGGCCGGTGTCGCATTTGGCTGGAGAATTTGACCATCAATTATTCTCACTTGGTCAAATGCATGCCGCAGAGTCTCGTCTTGCGATTGCTCTAACGGGAAATCCCCAAGGGAATCCCCAAGAGGGGGAGGAGGGGCGGGACGCTCCTCACTCCGCGTGTTGCCCTGACGCAGTGCTGACTTAGATGGCTCTGTGACAGCTTCTCCCGCCAATGCTACTCTGGGGCTTTCCCTAGCTGAATTACAGCAGGACCCACTCTCCACTATGTGCGTCATTAACTCCTTAAAACCCGGCCAATCAGTCCCCAAAATTAGTGAGTGGGTGAGACAAGGGTTAACCACCGCCTTTACACTATGCTTTTCCCCTCGAAATAGAATGTGGACGGACACCAAACGGTAGTCATGAACATCTCCATGCACACACAACACCTTCACCACTTGTGCTCTCTCCAATGCCTCACCTTGCACCAGGCTTTGGTGGATTGAGGTCTGGTTACAGCTGGAATCCACCAAAGCCTGATGCATATCCCCTTGGACACTTACCGGTATATGATACGCTCCGGCCCGATCGAGGGCGGTTTCTGGCGCGTCGGGGACCCGGACCACCGTGCCCACCTCCATCGCAGAGCACTGATGTTGGAGATGTCCTGGCTCCCCACAGCGCCAGCACACCGGCCCAGGCTCTCCCTGTGCACCAGTGTTTCGGGTATCACTCACCTGGGGGGGAGGAGACACAGACAAGGAAGGGGAAAACGGGAGGACACCAGGAATGCGCCGGTCCAGCTGGGGGGGAACCCGCCTCTGCCTCCGCAGTGGGGGAATGGGGTGAGGACGGGAAGCAGTGGGAGAGAGAGGAGGAGACACGCCTTCCTGCCACGGAGCTGCCACCATGTGGTCCTCTGCCAGCTCGATAGCTTGGTCTAGCGATGCCGGGCGATGATACTGGACCCACTCTGCGGTTCTTTCTGGAAGTCGTGTGACGAATTGCTCCAGTGTCACCAGGTTGATCACTCCCTCGGCGTCGTGGTCGTCTGCCCTCAGCCACCACCGGCAGGCGTCCTGGAGTTGTTACGCGAACGGTCGGCTGACCTCCTCCAAACGCAGCGAGCAGAAGCGCTGCCGTTGTTGCTCCGGGGAGCGGCCACCACGCTGGAGGATGGCCCGTCAGAGGTCCATGTACATGAGCCGGCTTTCAGCGGGGAGCTGCAGCGCAGCCAGTTGCGCCTCGCCTGTCAGCAGGGGGAGGAGGCGTGCCAGTCGACCAGCCAACCCCACATCTCCGTTGCTTGCTCAAAGAGTGCGAGGAAGGCTTCTGGATCGTCGTGTGGACCCAACTTTGTTAGGGTGAGGTGGAGAAGGGTCCACTCCAGCGGCGGTCATGGTCCCCGCCGACATGAGCAGGTGCCGGAATGCCCGACAGTCTTCCTGTTGGGCCAGCACCAAGGCTTCGAACCATTGTTCTTGCTCCTTCCGGAGGGCGACCAGTGCTTGGTGCTGGTTATGCTGGGCTGTGGCGAGGGCATGGATCAAGTCCTTGAATGGCGAGGACTCCATGGGGCTGTTCCCTTCTGCACTCTCCCGGGTTTCGGCACCACTGTAGAAAGACCCTGATGTGGGTGGAGCACAGAAGCATGGCAGGCGGTTGTTTGCGACTAAACTATTTTCTTTATTGCTGCTTTTCAGCACACAGCTCAGACTCTTTCTCACAGACAGACAGACACGCACACAGGCTACTAACAAGCCCTCAGCACCGACCTCCCCTTCTCAATTTCCTTTTATAAGGCGTGGTCACTGGAGGAGACACACAAACACACGTTAATTGACAACAGGTGTAGTGACATGACCACTCACCTTCCCTGACTCTGCCCTCCATTCACAGACTGACGCTCAGCCACGCCTCCGCTGCCACATCCTGTTTTGTAATTTATAAATGAAATGTTATTGTGAGTCTGTCCATAAGAACCCAGTTGTAAACGCGTCACTCTGATCCACAGGTTCGACTCCGTGTTGGACGTTGAACCGTGTCTCCATGGATACGGTGCTCTCACTGTACCTGATGTTCATTTGTTGTTTTAAGTCGCCACCGTTTGCATTACTTTGAGGCAGTCATTACATCATCATTTACATCATCGCCAGCAGCAGCATCACCGTCACAACTTACAAACCTGATAGCTCTGTTTCTCGCAGGAGCGGGAACAAAAGATTACGGAAAATAACGTTTTTCACTGTGACTGGGAATGGGGTATCTTACTCTGTGACTCACTGTCTGACTCTGACTCTACAACTCTGACCCTCTCTCTCACACTCTGTCTTGCGCTTGCTCTCTCTGACTCACTCTCTGTCTCGCACTCTCTCTCTCTGACTCACTCTGTCTTGCACTCTCTGACTCTGTGACTCACTCTCTGTCTTGTGCTCTCTCTCTCTCTCACTGTTCCTCTGACTCACTGTCTGTCTCGCGCGTGCTCTCTCTGTCTCGTGCGTTCACTCTCTCTCTGGTTTACTCTCTGTGTTTCTTTCTCTCTCTCTCTCTCTCTCTCTCTCTCTCTCTTGCTTTCTCTCTCTGATAACTCAGTGAGGTGGGATTCCTGAGTTCTGTGTCTTTGTGCTCTTGTGTTTAACAGTCTGAAGATGGGATGATGGAGGGAGAGGATGTGCGAATGGAGGATGAGGCAGAGAGAATATCTGATCATGTGAGTGGCTCTAGCCAATCCCGGTGAAGACTGGTTCCTTCTGCTGCGTAACTCTGAGGGGCTCGTGTGTTATCACTGACGTGTGTGTGTGTGTGTGTGTGTGTGTTTGTTGCATCTGTAGGGGTCTTCATCCGATCAGCCAAGAGGAGGGCGAAAAAAGAAAGGAGAGCAAGAATCACCATGGAAACAGCAAAAAAAAGGACAGGAAGAGAGGCTCATTGCCAGCTGCAGAAACAGACAGAGGTGTGTGTGTGAGTGTTTTGCATCTCATCTCATCAACATGGTAATAGATTTGGTTGGGTGAGTCAGACAGATGTACAGACAGGTAGTGGGACAGACAGATATATGGATAGAGGGACAGACAGATACATAACCTGAAACCCAGACAATGGTCTGGACAGAGAGATGGACAGTGGGGCAGGGAGATGGACAGAGAGATGGACGGGGGGCAGGGAGATGGATGGGGGGGCAGACAATCTGAAAACCGGACAATGGGCTGGACAGGGAGATGGATGAGGGGGCAGACAATCTGAAAACCAGACAATCTGAAAACCAGACAGTGGGCTGAACAGGGAGATGGACAGGGGGGCAGGGAGATGGATGGGGGGGGCAGACAATCTGAAAACCAGACAGTGGGCTGAACAGGGAGATGGGCAGGGGGATGGACGGGAGGGCAGGGGGATGGACGGGAGGGCAGGGGATGAACAGGGAGATGGACAGAGTGGCAGGGGGGTGGACAGGGAGATGGACAGGGGGCAGGGAGATGGATGGGGGGCAGGGAGATGGACAGGGAGATGGACGGGGGCAGGGGAATGGACAGGGAGATGGACGGGGGCAGGGGGATGGACAGGGAGATGGACGGGGGCAGGGGGATGGACAGGGAGATGGACGGGGCAGGGGGATGGACAGGGAGATGGACGGGGCAGGGGGATGGACAGGGAGATGGGTTGGGCAGGCGGATGGATAGAGTGGCAGGGGGATGGACAGAGTGGCAGGGGGGCAGGCGGATGGACAGGGGAGCAGGGGGATGGGCAGGGAGATGGACAGAGTGGCAGGGGGATGGACAGGGAGATGGGCAGGGGGCAGGGAGATGGACAGAGTGGCAGGGGGATGGACAGGGAGATGAGCAGGGGAATGGACGGGGGGGCAGACAATCTGAAAACCAGAAGTGGGCTAGACAGAGAGATGGATAGAGCAACAGAGAGATAATAGGAGAGACAGACTGATGATGGGAAAGGCAGATGGAGGAAGGGAGATAAAGGGATGAAGGGAGAAAGATAATAGGACAGACACTGTGGACAGACATGGACGGAGAGACAGAAAGACTGAAGAAGGGATGGACTGAATGACAGATTGATCAAGGAATGTGTAAACAGACATGGGGACAGAGATATACAGTGAGAGAGAGAGAGACCGATAAACAGACAGAGAGAGACAGAGGGACAACGGGACAGCAGCAGACGGAGGCATGTACACATTGACTGATCAGTTGCAACATCAGACTGTGTGTGTGTGTGTGTGTGTTGCAGCCCCTCCATTAGGAGGCTCCACTGAGTACACTGAAGTTCCTCTGGGGTCTCTGGACAACTCTGCTGCAGACAGTCTCACACTGTCTCCTCACACAGGTAGGTGTCACCTGACCGAGGACCCTTCAGTGAGACAGCTCAGTTGTAAAGGAGGCGTGGCCTAATCTGCATGCAAATACAAGTTTGAAAAGGTGACGGTCATAAACTGTTTGACAATTTCCTTCTATCTCTCTCTTTGTCACTTTTTGTCTGTCTGTCTGTCTGTTTCTATTCTCTATCCGCCTCCACCCATCTCTCTGTTTGTAGATGATCGAGAGATGGAGCGGATGGAGGAGTTGCCGTTGTGTAGCTGTAGAATGGAGGCTCCACGTGTGCACAAACTGGCAACGAGCACACAACCAACCTGCATGGCCATTGAGAGCGTCAATGGACAGGTGAGAGAGAGAGAGAAATGTGGGTTCTGTAATTCATACATGGTGCCGTTAATGTGGGTTCTCTTATCCCACCTGTCTCCACTCCCTGTGTGTCTCTCAGCTTGTGGGCTGTACCAACTCCATCATAAAGGGGGAGACGATGCGCCCGTCCAGCCGAGTCTCTCTCATGGTGCTGTGTGAAACTCATCGCTCTCACATGGTGAAACATCACTGCTGTCCGGGCTGTGGCTACTTCTGCCTGTCTGTAAGACAGAGACACACACACACACACACACACACACACACACACACACACACACACACACACACACACGCTGTAAATAACAGACCTGTGTCTTAACACTGTGGATAATGTCCTAGGGGACCTTCCTAGAGTGTTGTCCAGACGTCCGTATCGCTCATCGGTTCCACCGTGGCTGTGTGTCAGTTCTGGGGGGTGGGCGGAGCCGAAGCAGCTCTGTAGGCGTTGGCCTGCTTTTCTGCCCCCATTGTGGCGAGGATGCCTCTGAGGCACAAGAGGTCATCATACCTCCGTCATCATCTTCAGGGGCAGCTGTTGTCACGGCAACTGCCTCCTCCACCACTCCGCTTCTCCCTTCTGCACTGGCAGCCGCAAACACGGCGCTTAGCAACGAAAGGAGGACCGGGGAGCCAATCAGGTTAGAGGATAAGATCGGGAGGTGTGACTGTTAAACACACAGCATATTGTTCCTCGTGTTTGTTCATGTTTTATACATCAATAAACATCTCTCTCTCTTTGTTTATTATTTGTTGTTTTCTTTCTGACTCCCCCTTACCCCTCCTACTCCTCCACCTCCATCATCAGTGCCAGGATGCACTGGCGTGGTGAGTTCAGGAAAGGGGTGGGGCCTCAGTCCACATCCCCCAATGCTGCTACAGCTTCAGGAGTGGGTGGAGTCGAGGATGTGGTTTCTCTGGGTGAGGGGGGTGTAGATAGTGTTGGCCCCTCCCTCGTCCTCCCCAATGGAAAGCCGGTGTGTCCTGGTGCACTTCCTGCTGGAGACAGCAGGGCGGCGCTGCAGAGAGCCATTCTCAGTCAGGAGACTGAGAGGTAATGATGTCTCTCACACACAGGAATGCTTGTAGAAGGTGGGTTTTTTTTATTCATTCTGTGTTCTGATTGATCAGGAAGAAGAAGCTGCGGTTCCACCCACGACAGCTCTATCCGGCCGCCAAACAGGGCGAAGTGCACAGGGTTCTGCTCATGCTCAGTATGTACAGCCAACCAGTCCAATCAGCTCTCTCCATTTAAAACCAGCTCCACCAATCAGCTCTCCTCTCTACACTAGAACCAATTAATCTGGTCTCTCTCTCCCTCCCCCTCTCTCTCGCTCTGACTCCCCCTCTCTCTCGCTCTGACTCCCCCTCTCTCTCCCTCCCCCTCTCTCCCCCTCTCTCTCTCCCCCTGTCTGTCTCTCTTTCTCTCTCTCCCTGTCTGTCTCTTTTTCTCTCTGTCCCCTGTCACTCTTCCCCATCTGTCTCTCTCCCATCTGTCTCTCCCATCTGTCTCTCCCTCCCCGTCTCTCTCTCTCCCCGTCTCTCTCTCTCTCCCCTCCCCGTCTCTCTCTCTCTCTCTCCCCTCCCCGTCTCTCTCTCTCTCTCCCTCCCCCTCCCTCCCTGTCTCTCTCCCTCCTCCCTCCCCCTCCCTCCCTGTCTCTCTCCCTCCTCCCTCCCCCTCCCTCCCTGTCTCTCTCCCTCCCCCTCCCTCCCTGTCTCTCTCCCTCCCCCTCCCTCCCTGTCTCTCTCCCTCCCCCTCTCTCCCTGTCTCTCTCCCTCCTCCCTCCCGTCTCTCCCCCTCCCCCGTCTCTCTCCCCCCTCCCCCGTCTCTCTCCCCCCTCCGTCTCGCTCCCTCCTCCGTCTCTCCCCCCTCCCCGTCTCTCTCTCCCCCTCCCCCGTCTCTCTCCCCCCTCCCCGTCTCTCTCCCCCTCCCTCCCTGTCTCCCTCCCCCTCCCTCCCCGTCTCCCTCCTCCCTCCCCGTCTCTCTCCCTCCTCCCTCCCCGTCTCTCTCCCTCCTCCGTCTCTCCCTCCTCCCCGTCTCTCCCCCCTCCCCCGTCTCTCTCCCCCCTCCCTCCCTGTCTCGTTCCCTCCTCCCCATCTTTCTCTCCGTCTCTCTCTCTCCCCTCCCTCCCCGTCTCTCTCTCTCCCCTCCCTCCCCGTCTCTCTCTCTCCCCTCCCTCCCCGTCTCTCTCTCTCCCCTCCCTCCCCGTCTCTCTCTCTCCCCCTCCCTCCCCGTCTCTCTCTCTCCCCTCCCTCCCCGTCTCTCTCTCCCCTCCCTCCCCGTCTCTCTCTCCCCTCCCTCCCCGTCTCTCTCTCCCCTCCCTCCCCGTCTCTCTCTCCCCCCTCCCTCCCCGTCTCTCTCTCCCCCCTCCCTCCCCGTCTCTCTCTCCCCCCTCCCTCCCCGTCTCTCTCTCCCCCCTCCCTCCCCGTCTCTCTCCCCTCCTCCGTCTCTCTCTCCCCCTGCTCTCTCTCTCTCCCCCTGCTCTCTCTCTCTCCCCCTGCTCTCTCTCTCTCCCCGTCTCTCTCTTTCTCTCCCCATCTCTCTTTCTCCCTCCGTGTCTCTCTCGCTCTCTCCCCTCCCCCGTCTCTCTCTCTCTCATGCTCTCTCCCCATCTCCCTCCCCCGTCTCTCTCTCCCTCCCCCCTCCTCCTGTCTCTCTCTCTCTCCCCCCTCCCCTGTCTCTCTCTCTCTCTCCCCCGTGTCTCTTTCCTCTTCCTACTTTGTCTCCCTCTCCCCCTAGTGGAGGGTATAGACCCAGTGTACCAGTCTGACTCTCAGAACCGACGCTCTGCTCTTCATGCTGCTGCTCAGCGCGGCCTGCTAGAGATCTGTTACCTGCTCATCCAGGTACCGCAACGGAATTCTGACAGTTTCTCCACTCTCTTGGGGAAAATCATTAGAATTTATCCAGTCACCAAAGAGAATTCTGGGAGTTAAACCACTAATTTGGAGGAATTCCTGCAGTTTAGGCACTTGTGCAGGGGGATTCTGGGAATGCAGCCGCTCATTCAGAGGAATTTGGGTAGTTGAACAACCCATAAATGGGAAATCTGGGAGTTTTAGCCAGTTGTGCATGGGAAATCTGTAGCTTTACACAATCCTGCATGTGAACTCTGGGAATTTGGCAGCACACACAGGGAAACTGTGCAAGATTTTGCATTCGTACAACGGGACTGCGGTGGTTTTAGGCTCATTCATCGGCTTTTAGACAGTTTAACCACTCGCATGGAATTCCAGAAGTTTATGCAATCCTGCAGGGGAATTCTAGGAATTTAACTACTTGCACAGGAAAATATGTAATTTGTGTTAATAATCCATGTCCTGTGTGTGGTGTTTTTAGGCAGGCGCTAAAGTGGATGCCCAGGATAAGAGTCAGAGGACTCCACTACTGGAGGCCATCATTAACAATCAGGTGGAGGTGACGAGGTACCTCATACAGAGCGGAGCGTGTGTTTACCACGTCGTGAGTACACACACACAGAGTTTTGTTTTGTTCTGGGTTTGTTTTATAATTTTCACTGTTTAGTAAGACTGCAATGAGATCAGTGTATTTCTATTCGCAGTTCTATTTTTTAATAATTATTTATTAATTTTTACAGTTTTTACTCTTGGTTGTGGAGATGTAATAATGCACAATAAGCTGCAGCTTCAGTCGAGGAAAGTGCTGTGTTCATAAAAATCAAGAACTTTCTACAGTGTTCCTTTAAAATAAATAGGAATAAAAATGTAGAGTTGGGATTTAATGAAGAAATAAAAAGTTTTAAGAGCCTGGAAAATAGCAAAGTCATGTCTTTAGAAATGGAATATGATTATCGAAAAGCAAAAATAATAATTAAAGGTTCTATAGGGGTCCAAGCACTGCATTGTGTAGTTAATATTAATCTGATATAATTCTCCCCCTCTCTGTCTCCTCTCTCTCTCCCCCTCTCTCTCTCTCTCTCTCTCTCTGTCTCCTCTCTCTCTCTCCCTCTCTCTCTCTGTGTCTCCTCTCTCTGTCTCCTCTCTCTCTCCCTCTCTCTCTGTCTCCTCTCTCTCTCTCCCTCTCTCTCTCTGTGTCTCCTCTCTCTGTCTCCTCTCTCTCTCCCTCTCTCTCTGTCTCCTCTCTCTCTCTCCCTCTCTCTCTCTGTGTCTCCTCTCTCTGTCTCCTCTCTCTCTCCCTCTCTCTCTGTGTGTCTCCTCTCTCTCTCCCCCTCTCTCTCTGTGTCTCCTCTCTCTGTCTCCTCTCTCTCTCCCTCTCTCTCTCTCTCTCTCTGTCTCCTCTCTCTCTCTGTCTCCTCTCTCTCCCTCTCTCTCTGTCTCCTCTCTGTCTCCTCTCTCTGTCTCCTCTCTCTCTCCCCCTCTCTCTCTCTGTCTCCTGTCTCTCTCCCCCCCTCTCTGTCTCCCCTCTCTCTCTGTCTCCTCTCTCTGTCTCTCTCTCTGTCTCCTCTCTCTGTCTCTCTCTCTGTCTCCTCTCTCTGTCTCTCTCTCTGTCTCCTCTCTCTGTCTCCTCTCTCTCTCTGTCTCCTCTCTCTGTCTCCTGTCTCTCTCCCCCCCCCCTGTCTCCTCTCTCTCTGTCTCCTCTCTCTCTCTCTCTGTCTCCACTCTCTCTCTGTCTCTATCTCTGTCTCCTCTCTCTCTCCCTCTGTCTCTCTCTGTCTCCTCTCTCTCTGTCTCCTCTCTCTCTCTCTGTCTCCACTCTCTCCCCCCCCCCCCCCCCCCCCAGGAGGAGGACGGCTCCACAGGTCTCCATCATGCTGCTAAGCTGGGGAATTTGGAGATCGTCACGCTGCTGCTCAACACCGGACAGGTGGACATTAACGCTCAGGTGAGGCTGAAGTGTGTTCTCGGGTCTCAGTGAGAGGAACTGCCCCCAGGAACGACACACCTTCAGGGGCGTGTCTCTGTTTACATTCGTACCACCAGTAGGAACGCTGAAGTGACATAAGCCAGACGACGGTTGCTATAGCGACATCACTAGTTTGCATTGTTGTGAAAACAGCACACTAACACAGGATTGAAACTTGTCCATGATCACGTGTTGTGTTTCAGTGGCATGTTTCTATAGAAACGGATCGTTCCACTGCGCTGTTGAATGGGGGAGACCAGGACGTGTTCCATGCTGCATTGTGGTGGAATTGAGTTCTTGATTTTGCTGTAAATGTTTCCCTAACGTGTTAGTGTGGGTTATTATTTTATATTCTCAGGGTTTTCTGATGTGATGGATAAAAAAAAAAACATCGACAAGAACATTTAGTGAGACTAATTTTCATTGTAACGCTAACTGTAAGAGCTGTTGGTAAACGTGGCGGTTATCAGAGCTGTGTAATGCAGCCTGCATTGACTCATGTGTCCCACCCTTCATCTGGACCAGTCAGCACATGCTGACATCACTCAGGGTTCCTCCTGTGCTGGGGAGAAGCTCCTCTGAAGTAGGAGATAAAGAGTCTCTCAGAACCTTCCTCCAACAGCTCTAAGGACTGTGGAAAAGTTCCTCTGGTCTGAAAGTGTCTGTTGAAGCGCTCGAGGGATCGGATGTGCTGGTGTGGTCCATCATCAACATTATAAATCACAAAAATACAAAGATTATCCGGTATAAGGTTAGCATGAGATGGTCAACATGACTAGTAGTGAATAACGTTATTAAAGTCTCTCCACCTGTCTGTCTCTCCTCCTGTCTGTCTCTCTGTAGGACAGTGGTGGTTGGACTCCTATAATCTGGGCTGCTGAACATAAACACACTGACGTGATCAGAGCGCTGCTGAACCGAGGAGCCGACGTCACGCTGAAGGACAAGGTCTCTCACACACACGCCTCTCTGTCTCTCTCTCTCTGTCTCTCTCACACACATATATACAAATGTACATGGACATAAGTGTGTGTGTGTGTGTGTGTGTAGGAGATGAACGTGTGTGTGCACTGGGCATCGTTTGCTGGCAGTGCTCAGATCGCTGAGCTCATCCTGAATGCTGGGTGTCCTCTGACCTCCGTCAACCTGCACGGGGACACGCCCCTGCACATCGCCGCCCGCGAGGGACACCTCCACTGCATCACGTCCGTCTGTCCTTCATTCTGCCTGTCTGTCTGCCCTTCTTAATTTCTGTATCTGTCTTTCATAATGTCTGTCTGTCCATTCTTTGTACTGTCTGTCCTTCATACTGCCTGTCTGTTTGCCTGTCCTTCTTAATGTCTGTATGTCTGTCCATTTTTCATACTGTCCTTCATACTGTCTGTCTGTCCTTCTTAATGTCTGTCTCTCTGTCTGTCCATCTGTCTGTTATTCATACTGTCTGCCTGTCTATCAGTCAGCTAATCGGTTCATCATGTTGCTGGCCGTCTGTCTGTCTGCCCTTCTTGATGTCTGTATCTGTCTTTCATAATGTCTGTCTGTCCATTCTTTGTACTGTCTGTCCTTCATACTGCCTGTCTCTTTGTTTGTCCTTCTTAATGTCTGTATCTCTGTCTTTCACGTCTGTCCATTTTTCGTACTGTCCTTCATACTGTCTCTCTGTCTGCCCTTCTTAATGTCTGTCTCTCTGTCCATCTGCCTGTTATTCATACTGTCTGCCTGTCTATCAGTCAGCTAATCGGTCCATCATGTTGGCTGTCTCTCTGGCCGTCTGTCTGTCTGTCTGCCCTTCTTGATGTCTGTATCTCTCTTTCTACCATCTGTCAGTCAGTTAGTCTGTCCTTCGTACTGACTGTCTCTCTGTCTTCCTTTTTTTGTCTCTCTGTCTTTATTTTCTTTCTTTCATTCCTTCATCATTTTCTGACCTTGTTAACCTTTTCTCATCTTTGTCTTGCTTCCCTTCATCTTCCCGTCTGTCTCTCCTTTTGAATGTTTCTGTTTTCTGTTGACGTTATACAGTTGCATATGGATTAAAACTGTCTCTCTCTCCTCCAGGCTGTTCCTGTCCCGAGGGGCGGATATTGATGTCGTGAATAAAGAAGGGGACACACCCCTCTCCTTGGCGCGACCTGATTCGCCAGTGTGGGTGGCGCTCCAGATAAACAGAAAGTTGAGGAGAGGGATAGCCAATCGGATTGTGCGGACGGAGAGGATCATCTGCAGGTCTGAGTTCCATCCGGTTCACTCTGTCCATGGGTCGCGTCCTAAATCACGTCCAACGGTACTGAATAGTGCAGCACTGTTCATGGGGGGTACTCTGGCAGCTTGTCCATTCAGAAACCAGAACCTGCTAAAGCAGGACCAGAACCTGGGGCTGTGTTTCTTTTCCACTGAGACCAACAAGACCAGTGTTGAGCCCAAAGTGAAAGGAAACCTGTTTCTTGTTGGAACTGGAACCATCTGGTACTGAAACTGAGCGTTTTGAGAAAGCTGGATCTGTTTGGGTTTGGAACCGGATCCGTGTAGTATTGGAAAAGGAGTTGTGGTATTGGAACAGAACTTTTTGGTGTTGGAACTCAATCCATTTGGTACTGGAACTTGATGTGTTTGGTATTGCGTCGATTTAAATTGAAAGTGCGTTAATTTTGGAACTGGAGCTGTATGGTACTGGATCTGGGTTAATTGTTGCTGGAATTGAACTGTTTGGTCTTGAAGCTGGATCTCTTGCTACTGGAACTAAAACATTTGGTACTAAGACTAATTATGGTACAGGAACAGGAACCTTTTATGTTGACAGTGGGCTTTGTATTTGAAATACTGGTACTGTAATGAGAACCTGAAGTACTGGTACTGGGTAAATTGGTGTTCTGGATTGTAAAAGGAACCTTTTGATAATTGGGAATCCTTTGGGAGTGGTAACTTGTGGTACTTGGGTTAACCTTTGATATCGGTGCTAGATCTATTTGTTACTGGAATCCTTTGGCTTTGGAACTGGATCCTTTGGTACTGAAAGAGGATTCTTTGGTGCTTCAAGTGGATTCTCTCCTGTTGGGAGTCGGTCTTGTAAACAGTGCCGTTTGTGTTGGAACTGGACCCTTAGTTATTTGAGCTGGAACCTTTGGAACTGGGACTGGGTTCTTTATTTTGAAGACTACCCCCTTTAGTACTGGTATCAGAATCTTTGGTGTTGGAACCAGAACCTTTAGCATTGTAATTTGGACTGGAAGCCTTTGTACTGGAACTTGAATCTGTGCTGTGTGTGTGTGTGTGTGTGTGTGTGTGTGTGTGTGTGTGTGTGTGTAGTGATGTGGCTCAGGGTTATGAGAACGTGCCGATCCCGTGTGTTAACGGTGTGGATGATGAAGACTGTCCATCAGACTACAAATACATCGCCGAGAACTGTGAGACCTCCGCCATGAACATCGACCGCAACATCACACACCTGCAGGTAGACACACGTGCGCACACACACACACCTGCAGGTAGACACATGTGTGCACACACGTGCGCACACACACACACACCTGCAGGTAGACACGTGTGCACACACGTGCGCACACACACACACACACACACACACCTGCAGGTAGTTACTGTTGAGAGAACTAGCTATGAACATGTTAGTGATGACCAGATTGTGGTTTGTTATATTTTGAAAGTTTTGATTCTTTTGTGTGTGTGTGTGTGTGTGTGTAGCACTGTACCTGTACAGATGACTGCTCCTCCAGTAACTGCCTGTGTGGACAACTCAGCATCCGCTGCTGGTATGACAAGGTAAGAGGCGTGTGTGTGAGAGAGAGAGAGAGAGAGAGAGAGAGAGAAACAAGCCCTGGAACATGTGCAGTTGTGTGTATGCTTTAATTTGTGTGCAAGTGTTTGTGAGTGTGTATGTGACTGTGTGAGGGGTTAATGTGTGTGTGTGTGTGTGTGTTGACAGGATCAGCGTCTGCTGCAGGAGTTTAATAAGATCGAGCCTCCTCTGATCTTTGAGTGTAACCTCGCCTGCTCCTGCCACAAGACCTGCAAGAACCGAGTGGTGCAGGCTGGAATCAAGTGAGCCAATCACATCGCACCGTGCCCTGTGACATCACTGACACTGCAGCATGGATCTCAGTGAACCTACTGTGTCTCTGTTTAATACTCTGTGTGTGTGTGTGTGTGTGTGTGTGTGTGTGTGTGTGTGTGTGTGTGTGTAAGGGTGCGTTTACAGCTGTACCGCACTGAGAAGATGGGATGGGGAGTCCGAGCTCTTCAGGACATTCCTCAGGGGAGCTTCATCTGCGAGTCAGTGCTCACACTCACATGCTCACTCGCTCACTCACGCTCGCGCTCACTCTCGCGCTCACTCTCACTCACACACTCGCTCACGCGCTCACTCAGGTTCACTCATGCTCACTCTTGCGCTCACTCACACGCTCGCTCTCACTCGCACACTCACTCACGCACGCACTCAGGCTCACTCGCGCTCGCTCACTCGCGCTCGCTCACTCGCGCTCGCTCACTCGCGCTCGCTCACACTCACTCATATACTCACTCACATGCTCACAAGCACACTCACACTCACGCTGACTCGCTCACGCTCACTCACGCACTCACTCACTCGCTCGCAAGCATGCTCACACTCACATGCTGACTCACTCACGCTCACACTCACACGCTTGCACATGCCCACTCACGCGCTCATGCTCACTCACATGCTCACTCACTCTCACGCTCACAAGCACGCTCACACTCACGCTGACTCGCTCACACTCACGCGCTCACTCACGCTCACTCACAAGCATGCTGACTCACTCACACTCACACACGCTTGCTCATGCTCTCTCACGCTCACTCGTGCGCTCACTCACTCACGCTCGCTCACTCACACTGACTCATGCTCGCTCACACGCTCACTCACAAGCGCACTCACACACTGACTCGCTCACGCTCACACTCACATGCTCACTCACTCACACTCACAAGCTCTCACACGCTTGCGCTCGCTCACACACTCACTCACTCACATGCTCGGTCACACTTACGCTCACTCACACTTGCACATGCTCACTCGCACTCACGCTCACTCACACGCTCACTCAAACTCACACGCTCACTCACTCACATGCTCAGTCACATGCTCACTCACACTTGCTCATGCTCCCTCACGCTCAGTCACGCTCACTCACATGCTCAGTCACATGCTCACTCACATGCTCAGTCACATGCTCACTCACGCTCGCTCACGCTCACTCACATGCTCAGTCACATGCTCACTCACACTTGCTCACGCTCGCTCACACTCACTCACATGCTCACTCACGCTCAGTCACATGCTCACTCACACTTGCTCACGCTCACTCACACGCTCACTCACTCACACGCTCACTCACACACTCACGCTCGCTCATTCACACTCACTCACTCACATGCTCAGTCACATGCTCGCTCACACTTGCTCACGCTCACTCACATGCTCAGTCACACTCAGTCACATGCTCACTCACATTTGCTCACGCTCACTCACACTCACTCACATGCTCACTCATGCTCACTCACACTTGCTCACGCTCACTCACACTCACTCACATGCTCAGTCACATGCTCACTCACACTTGCACACGCTCAGTCACATGCTCACTCACACTTGCTCACGCTCACTCACATGCTCACTCACATGCTCACTCAAACGCTCACTCACATTCACTCACACGCTCACTCCAGGGCTTTACATTAGCACCCGCCCACCCGCCAAATGCGGGTAAAATTGGGCTTTGGCGGGTAATGACTTTAGTCCCACTAGCCACTTTGGCGGGTGGTTTATTCTGTGGTATGACAATATATTTTAATTGTAGTTTTCTCTGAAGGCATCTGATATAATAAACACATTGCAATGTAATATTGCGCGCCGACAATTCCCATGAGCCCCTGCATAAATATTCTGACATCATGTTAGAATTGTTTAGAATGTTCGTTAACGTCTCAGATAAAATCAGTGATACGGTAACCTGCGCTTAATGAACGACAAGCGCACAATGTGGCGGCGTATAGCTGGAGTTTCAAACCCTGCTGCTCAGGGAAAAAGGGGCAGAGATGATCAGGGCCGGAGCAGCATTCTAAAATCACTGAGGTCCGTGATGCGCAAAGTGCACGCCGAAACATTTCCGCCATATTTAAATGAGAGGGTGAATTACACATCACACAAGAGATCTATTCCTGAAATTACTGTTAATGGTGTTTGAACTGAATATCATCGGTTTTGAAAAAAAAAAATCATGTGGCAAGAGTAAGAATAGTTTAAGCTTGTGTATGGTTTGATCTGGCCCAAGCAATGAGGACAAAAGATTCCCTAACCATGTAGCCTATGGAACTGAGATACATTAACAATCTGGCATCCGTTACACCTACACGCAAAAACAGTCTGGGAAAAAAATCAGTACACACCACCATGTTTTAGGCAAAGTTATCCAAGGCAAACATAAGTTGAAACTTTCCACTCTATTGCTTTGGCCTATCGAATGATTTACAACCCCGATTCCAAAAAAGTTGGGACAAAGCACAAATTGTAAATAAAAACGGAATGCAATAATTTACAAATCTCAAAAACTGATATTGTATTCACAATAGAACATAGACAACATATCAAATGTCGAAAGTGAGACATTTTGAAATTTCATGACAGCAACACATCTCAAAAAAGTTGGGACAGCGGCAATAAGAGGCTGGAAAAGTTAAAGGTACAAAAAAGGAACAGCTGGAGGACCAAATTGCAACTCATTAGGTCAATTGGCAATAGGTCATTAACATGACTGGGTATAAAAAGAGCATCTTAGAGTGGCAGCGGCTTTCAGAAGTAAAGATGGGAAGAGGATCACCAATCCCCCTAATTCTGCACTGACAAATAGTGGAGCAATATCAGAAAGGAGTTCGACAGTGTAAAATTGCAAAGAGTTTGAACATATCATCATCTACAGTGCATAATATCATCAAAAGATTCAGAGAGTCTGGAAGAATCTCTGTGCGTAAGGGTCAAGGCCGGAAAACCATACTGGGTGCCCATGATCTTCGGGCCCTTAGACGGCACTGCATCACATACAGGCATGCTTCTGTATTGGAAATCACAAAATGGGCTCAGGAATATTTCCAGAGAACATTATCTGTGAACACAATTCACCGTGCCATCCGACGTTGCCAGCTAAAACTCTGTAGTTCAAAGAAGAAGCCGTATCTAAACATGATCCAGAAGCGCAGACGTCTTCTCTGGGCCAAGGCTCATTTAAAATGGACTGTGGCAAAGTGGAAAACTGTTCTGTGGTCAGACGAATCAAAATTTGAAGTTCTTTATGGAAATCAGGGACGCCGTGTCATTCGGACTAAAGAGGAGAAGGACGACCCAAGTTGTTATCGGCGCTCAGTTCAGAAGCCTGCATCTCTGATGGTATGGGGTTGCATTAGTGCGTGTGGCATGGGCAGCTTACACATCTGGAAAGACACCATCAATGCTGAAAGGTATACAGTGCCTTGCAAAAGTATGCATACCCCTTGAACTTTTTCACATTTTTCCACCTTACAACCACGAACTTAAAAGTTTTTTACTGAGATTTTATGTGACAGACCAACGCAGAGTAGCACATAATTGTGAAGTGAAACGAAAATGATAAATGGTCTTCAAAATTTTAAACAAATAAAAATCTGAAAAATGTGGTGTGCATTAGTATTCAGCCCCCTGTACTCTGATACCTCTAAATACAATCCAGTGCAATCAATTGCCTTCAGAAGTCATCTAATTAGTTAATAGAGTCCTACTGTGTGTAATTTACTCTCAGCATAAATACACTTGTTCTGTGAAGGCCTCAGTGGTTTGTTAGAGAACACTGAAGAACAAACAGCATCATGAAGACCAAAGAACTCACCAGACAGGTCAGGGATAAAGTTCTGGAGAAGTTTAAAGCAGGGTTAGGTTATAAAAAAATATCCCAAGCTCTGAACATCTCAAGAAGCACTGTTCAATCCATCATTCAAAAATGGAAAAAGTATGGTACAACTGCAAACCAGGTCCTGGCGACTTGTCCAGGGTGTACCCTGCCTTTCGCCCGTAGTCAGCTGGGATAGGCTCCAGCTTGCCTGCGACCCTGTAGAACAGGATAAAGCGGCGACAGATAATGAGATGAGATGAGACAACTGCAAACCTACCAAGACATGGCCATCCACCTAAACTGACAGAGCGAGCAAGGAGAGCACTGGTCAGAGAAGCAGCCAAGAGGCCCATGATCACTCTGGAGGAGCTGCAGAAATCCACAGCTCAGGTGGGAGAATCTGTGCACAGGACAACTATAAGTCGTACACGCCACAAATCTGGCCTTTTTGGAAGAGTGGCAAGAAGAAAGCCGTTGTTGAAAGACAGGCATAAGAAGTCCTGTTTGCAGTTTGCCAGAAGCCATGTAGGGGACACAGCAAACATGTGGAAGAAGGTGCTTTGGTCAGATGAGACCAAAGTTGAACTTTTTGGCCTAAATGCAAAGCGCTATGTGTGGCGGAAAACTAACGCTGCTCATCACCCTGCACACACCATCCCCACTGTGAAACATGGTGGTGGCAGCATCATGCTATGGGGATGCTTTTCTTCAGCAGGGACAGGGAAGCTGGTCAGAGTTGATGGGAAGATGGATGGAGCTAAATACAGGGCAATCCTGGAAGAAAACCTGTTGGAGGCTGCAAAAGACTTGAGACTGGGAAGGAGATTCACCTTCCAGCAAGACAATGACCCTAAACATACAGCCAGAGCTACAATGGAATGGTTTAGATCAAAGAATATTCATGTGTTAGAATGGCCCAGTCAAAGTCCAGACCTAAATCCCATTGAGCATCTGTGGCAAGACTTGAAAACTGCTTTTCACAGATGCTCTCCATCCAATCTGGCTGAGCTTGAGCTATTTTGCAAAGAAGAATGGGCAAAAATTTCAGCGTCTAGATGTGCAAAGCTGGTAGAGACATACCACAAAACACTTGCAGCTGTAATTGCAGCAAAAGGTGGCTCTACAAAGTATTGACGCAGGGGGGCTGAATACTAATGCACATCACATTTTTCAGATTTTTATTTGTTTAAAGGTCCCCTTGCATCGTTTTTTCATTAATTGTGCGGTGGTCTCTAGTATGAATGAATGCCCTGTGAGCCGGTTTTGGTGAAAAAAATGCTGTGGTTCTCCTGTTTCAGGCTGTTCTAGTTTGGTGGAGGAGTGGGTGGGGAGAGAACGACAGGATTTCAGCTCTTACTCATGAATATTCATGACATGTAAACATATTGCTTCTGATTGGCTAACAGCACTGTGACGCTCCCTCCAGTGGGTTATGGGCGAGGCCATGACTACTAATTTTCGAAGTGATGTAAGTTCGTAGGGCTTTTTCTGATTCGCTCGTTTTTCCGTCTGTTTTCTTTCATAGGCTAATACAGGGAATGGGGGTAGAAGAACATTTTCACGTGCAGCATGCATATGCAACTCGGAGTGGCCTACAGTATTTCAAAAAGAGCCAGTATTAAACAGTTTGTCGTGGAATGACACCTTTAAAATTTTGAAGACCATTTATCATTTTCGTTTCACTTCACAATTATGTGCTACTCTGTGTTGGTCTATCACATAAAATCTCAATAAAAAACTTTTAAGTTCGTGGTTGTAAGGTGGAAAAATGTGAAAAACTTCAAGGGGTATGAATACTTTTTCAAGGCACTGTAGATAGGTTCTAGAGCAACATATGCTCCCATCCAGACGACGTCTCTTTCAGAGAAGACCTTGTATTTTCCAACATGACAATGCCAAACCACATACTGCATCAATTACAGCATCGTGGCTGCGTAGAAGAAGGGTCCGGGTACTGAACTGGCCAGCCTGCAGTCCAGATCTTTCACCCATAGAAAACATTTGGCGCATCATAAAACGGAAGATGCAACAAAAAAGACCTAAGACAGTTGAGCAACTAGAATCCTACATTAGACAAGAATGGGTTAACATTCCTGTCCCTAAACTTGAGCAACTTGTCTCCTCAGTCCCCAGACGTTTACAGACTGTTGTAAAGAGAAAAGGGGATGTCTCACAGCGGGAAACATGGCCTTGTCCCAACTTTTTTGAGATGTGGTGTTGTCATGAAATTTAAAATCACCTAATTTTTCTCTTTAAATGATACATTTTCTCAGTTTAAACATTTGATATGTCATCTATGTTCTGTTCTGAATAAAATATGGAATTTTGAAACTTCCACATCATTGCATTCCGTTTTTATTTACAATTTGTACTTTGTCCCAACTTTTTTGGAATTGGGGTTATATTTTTAAAATTACAAACAAGGTAGGCCTGCTGCTTTGAAAATGTCAATTGAACAGCTTGATGAAAGTGCGCTGATGGTTACCATGGAAACCCCATGTCTCCTGCACTGCGTTCCTCCCCCAAGTCGCGCGCTCATTCGCTTTTGTGTTCTTGGTCTCAGAGCCGTGTGCACCAAACAGACACAGAAGACAGAGTCAACGTTTAACATTATTAACAATGCACTTTTTACGGAGACGTTTTAATGTTATTCTTTATTTTTTTATCCAGTTGAATATTTTGCGTACAAATTTATTTTCAGCTCTTAAAAATGACCGAGGTCCAGACCGCGGGGGCCTCAGAGCTGGCTGCGGCATGGAGATGAATAAGACACTAATAGGAAGATAAGACAGTTCAATGACAAATGGAAGTTTGGGTGAGATTGGCTAATTCATAGCAAAACCGAAAATACCCTGTACTGCGAAGACTGTAGAAAGTCTGGCAAAGACAGGCACCAGTAATTTTAAACTCGAAACTATAAAGGACCACGAAAAGTCAAATGCACACATCGGTACTATCACATCAAAACAGGCAGAGACGGCTGGTCACTACAGGACAGCATTGCTTTCAGTCCCTGGCTGTCATGAAGTCGGCTGAGCTGGAGAGGATGGAGCTGCTGGTTAGAAACGTTCACGCGATTGGAAAGAAGTTGATCTCACCCCAGCTATCAACTTATGACCTGCTGGAAGCCTCAGGTCACGAAGACCATTTTTCATGGACCATTCAGACTCATCTGATGATGAATGTAATGAGGACATTTAATGTCTCTCTCTACACATGTTCACACACACACACTATTAATAGATCTCATCTCATCTCATTATCTCTAGCCGCTTTATCCTTCTACAGGGTCGCAGGCAAGCTGGAGCCTATCCCAGCTGACTACGGGCGAAAGGCGGGGTACACCCTGGACAAGTCGCCAGGTCATCACAGGGCTGACACATAGACACAGACAATCATTCACACTCACATTCACACCTACGCTCAATTTAGAGTCACCAGTTAACCTAACCTGCATGTCTTTGGACTGTGGGGGAAACCGGAGCACCCGGAGGAAACCCACGCGGACACGGGGAGAACATGCAAACTCCACACAGAAAGGCCCTCGCCGGCCCCGGGGCTCGAACCCGGACCTTCTTGCTGTGAGGCGACAGCGCTAACCACTACACCACCGTGCTGCCACTATTAATAGATAATATACATAATAATACTTGATAATACACTTAATACTTGCATATCAAATGTTTTTCAGTGATAAATGTTTTGAATTGGACTTTTAATATTAGAATCAGTTCAGTTGTACTGAATGCTATTTTTCATATTATACGATATTTCATATTGTAAGGGGCTTGAATTTGAGTTCAATAAACAGAATACTCTGTTTATATTTTTGTCTGAATTGGTTGCATGTTTTCATATAGGGAGCGACCTTAACAGCACTGAGTATTGAGTGCTACTGTAGAGATACATTATACGCTGTCATTCATAATTAAATCTAGATCTTCCGAACTTTAACGTATCATGGTGAAGAAAAAACTGCAATTTCCTGGCAACAAAATTGTGGCTAGTGAAAAGGCTGAATGGCTAGTGACTTGGGAAAACCACTAGCCACAGTGGCCGGTGAGTAAAAAAGTTAATGTAAAGCCCTGGCTCACTCACATGCTCACTCACTCTCACGTGCTCACTCACACTCACGTGCTCACTCACACTCACTCACGTGCTCACACTCACTAACGTGCTCACTCACGCTCGCTCACTCTCTCTCACGTGCTCACTCACGCACATGCTCACTCACTCACGTGCTCACTCACGCTCGCTCACTCTCACGTGCTCACTCACGCACATGCTCACTCACTCACGTGCTCACTCACGCTCGCTCACTCTCACATGCTCACTCACGTGCTCACTCACTCACATGCTCACTCACTCACGTGCTCACTCACACTCACTCACGTGCTCACTCACACTCATGCTCACTCACTCACGTGCTCACTCACATGCTCACTCACTCACTCACACTCACGTGCTCACTCTCACTCACTCACATGCTCACTCACACTCACGTTCTCACTCACATGGTCACTCACGTGCTCACTCACTCACATGGTCACTCACTCACACTCGTGCTCACTCACACTCACTCACATGCTCACTCACTCACATGCTCACTCACACATGCTCACTCACTCACACTCACGTGCTCACACTCACTCACATGCTCACTCTCACTCACATGCTCACTCACTCACACTCACTCACATGGTCACTCACATGCTCACTCACACTCACTCACATGGTCACTCACGTGCTCACTCACTCACGCTCACTCACATGGTCACTCACGTGCTCACTCACTCACGCTCACTCACTCACTCGCTCACGTGCTCACTCACTCACGCTCACTCACACTCGCTCACGTGCTCACTCGCATGCTCACTCACTCACGCTCACATGCTCACTCACGCTCACTCGCTCACTCACACTCGCTCACGTGCTCACTCACACTCACATGCTCACTCACTCACTCGCTCGCGCTTCCTTTTTGTTTTTTATTTCATTCCTTATTTGAACTCTGTGTGTGTAGGTATGTTGGGGAACTGATCTCTGATGCAGAAGCAGATGTGAGAGAAGACGATTCATATCTGTTTGATCTAGACAATAAGGTAAATGTTTACTCAAGTCATTTGTCGTCATGACAGGGGCCCCTTTGTCTCATCCTCATAGGGCCCCCTTTGCCTCGTCCTGATGGGGGGGCCCTATAACTCGTTTGAAAGCGCAGATGTGATTAATAACTTTCCATATACTGCAGCTTTGTCTTGTTTAATAGACTTAACTTTTCTGTTCTTTCTACCTTTTTCTTCATCTTTTCTCTTCTTGTCTTTTCATCTCTCTCTCAGGATGGAGAGGTGTACTGCATTGATGCACGTTACTATGGTAACATTAGTCGTTTCATTAACCACCTGTGTGATCCGAACATCATCCCGGTGCGAGTGTTCATGCTGCACCAGGACCTGCGTTTCCCCCGAATAGCTTTCTTCAGCTCCAGAGACATCCTCACAGGCCAGGAGCTTGGGTAGAACACACACACACACACACACACACACACACACACACACACACTTCAAAAGCTGTTATGTTTTCTGGATTATGAGATTTTTTTCTTTTCCAGGTGCCACAGTTGAGCACAGTGATGCTATAATTTTTATCTGTTGGAAATGTTTAACTTAAATTCGTGTGTGTGTGTGTCAGGTTTGATTACGGAGACCGTTTCTGGGACATTAAGAGTAAGTACTTCACGTGTCAGTGTGGCTCGGAGAAGTGTAAACACTCTGCAGAGGCCATCGCTCTGGAACACAGCAGGCAGGCGCGCCTCGACTCCTTCCCAGAACCCACCGCCGAACCCGGGTTCATCGCACCAGGAAACTCCTAAACTCCTCTCGGACACAGTGACGCAGTGCATTGTGGGAGTTCTGAGCACTGTACAGCTGCGTCGGTTCTCAAACACGATGAATTTGTCCTCTTGGATCTGTGTTGATCTCCGTTTGTACAGACTGTAATAAAGACTAAGGATCTGCTCTCATAACTGTTCTAACGCTGTTCCTGATGCGCTCTCGTCCTCTAACCTTCACTGAAAACTCCTGTTTGAGGTTGTTAATGCATCAACTTGTTGGTTAGATGAGCGTTTGAGGCAGAACTTACCCAGAAGGTACTGCTGGAGTCCATCCACCATCGTGAATGTTCTGAACCTCTCTCTAGTCAAGGGGTTTGGATTGAGAGTTCTAGAGTACTGGCTGTTTCAGGGCTCTAGAACAGGGTTCTGGAATATGTACTAGCCCATAATTTCCAGAAGACCTCCTGATTAATAGGTTCTAGGAACCTTACTGGTCAGGTTCCTCCATCAGACATTCCTCGTCAGTGGGTTTTCCAGCACTTCCTGATTTATGGTGCAGATGGAGCTGCATCTTCTCAAATTAGCCACTTATCAGACCAAGCAGGGAGCTGTGAGGCTCGTTTTAGCTCGAGTGTTCTGTCAGTCTGATGGAGCTCGCTCTCTCTCACGCACGTGTGTGTCGTGGTCTTGGTGGTAAGTGGTTGAGGGTGCATTAGAAGCAGTGTTAAACGTGTGTATGTTGGAGAGTGCACTCTGCCTGTGCACCTGTAAAGTGTATAATGTAGTGTAAACTAGTTCTTTCAGTAGTGTTTGTTTCTTTTTTTAATGAGCTTTGGCCTGAATAATTTTCCTGAAAATGACAGCTGTTTTTATTACTATGATGTAGTTTGAATAAATATTTGATACAACAGTGATTTATTCACCCCTCTGATGTTCTTCCACATGCACACCATTACAAAGACAATTCTAAAAAATATTAATTATTTTTAATCTTTTGCTTAGTTTTCTTTTGGTTTTTTTTGTTTTGTTTCATATTTATTTAGGATATGAAAACCTTTCTTTTTTGTTTTGTTTCATATTTATTTAGTTGCAGCTTTGTTGCTTTTGCTCAGTGTTACTCCTCCCTAAACTCCACTTCCTTACCTGTGTCCATTGACCTGTACATGTGTGTCCCCATACCTGTGTACAGTATGTGTGTGTGTGTGTGTGTACATGTATGTATCCCTGTCCCTGTATGTGTCCCTGTACCTGCCCACGTCACTGTATGTATCCATGTCCCTGTACCTGTCCCTGGATGGATCCGTCCATGTACCTATATGTATCCCTGTACCTGTCCACGTCCCTGTATGTATCCCTGTATCTGTCCTTGTCCCTGTATGTATCACTGTACCTGTACGTGTCTTTGTATGTATCCCTGTACCTGTATGCGTCCCTGTCCCTGTATGTATCCCTGTACCTGTATGCGTCCCTGTCCCTGTATGTATCCCTGTACCTGTATGCGTCCCTGTCCCTGTATGTATCCCTGTACCTGTATGTGTCCCTGTACCTGCCCATGTCGCTGTACCGGTATGTATCCATGTCCCTGGAAGTGTCCCTGTACCTGTATGTATCACTGTACCTGTATGTGTCCATGTCCCTGTGTACCTGTCCACGTCCCTATATGTGTCCATGTCCCTGTATGTATCCCTGTCCATGTACGTATCTCTGTATCAGTCCATGTATGTATCCCTGTCCCTGTATGTGTCCATGTCCCTGTATGTATCCCTGTACCTGTCCATGTCCCTGTATGTATCCATGTCCCTGTATGTGTACCTGTATGTATCCCTGTCCCTGTATGTATCCCTGTACCTGTATGTGTCTGTGATACTTAGAACGGGTGGATGGAGCACAGAAGTAGGGCAGGCCAGAACTGAGTTTCCAAAAACTCTTTATTGTGACACTTTTCAGCGTTACACTCTCCCAGACACTCAGACACGCGCGCACACACATATCAGTCGTCTGGTTGGGGAGAGAGCTCCAGTCCTCCGCTCTCTCCCTCCTTACATAGGGCGCGGTCACTGGGGAAGACACACAAACACAGGTTAATTGACATCAGGTGCAGTGATTCTGCCACTTACCTTACCTGACTCTGCCCTCCGGTCACAGACCGACGCTTGACCACGCCCCTGCTGCCACATACCCCCACAGCCCGACTCAGGCCGGGCAGCTGTCCGGCCTGCAGCCGACTGCCCCCCCCCCCCCCCCCCCCCCCCCCCGGGGGGGGAGAGGAAGTCCGGCCCGACCATCTGCACCCCCGGCCTGTGGATCACCTTGAAGTTAAAGGGCTGGAGTGCCAGATACCAACGGGTGATCTGCGCGTTGGCATCCTTCATGGGGTGGAGCCACTGGAGGGGCACGTGGTCTGAACAGAGGGTGAAAGAGCATCCCAGCAGGTAGTAGCGGAGGGCGAGGACCGCCCACTTGATGGCTAGGCACTCCTTCTCTATTGTGCTGTAGCGCCCCTCACGCACTGACAGCTGCTGATGTACAGCACGGGGTGATCCTCTCCCTCCACCTCCTGGGACAAAACAGCCCCCAGCCCTCTGTCCGACGCGTCCGTCTGCAACATAAAGGGTACCTGTATGTGTCCCTGTATGTATCCCTGTACCTGTATGTGTCCCTGTATGTATCCCTGTCCCTGTATGTATCCCTGTATGTATCCCTGTACCTGTATGTGTCCCTGTATGTATCCCTGTACCTGTATGTGTCCCTGTATGTATCCCTGTCCCTGTATGTATCCCTGTATGTATCCCTGTATGTATCCCTGTCCCTGTATGTATCCCTGTATGTGTCCCTGTATGTATCCCTGTCCCTGTATGTATCCCTGTATGTATCCCTGTCCCTGTATGTATCCCTGTACCTGTATGTATCCCTGTATGTATCCCTGTATGTATCCCTGTCCCTGTATGTATCCCTGTACCTGTATGTGTCCCTGTATGTATCCCTGTACCTGTATGTGTCCCTGTATGTATCCCTGTCCCTGTATGTATCCCTGTACCTGTATGTGTCCCTGTATGTATCCCTGTACCTGTATGTATCCCTGTATGTATCCCTGTACCTGTATGTATCCCTGTACCTGTATGTGTCCCTGTATGTATCCCTGTCCCTGTATGTATCCCTGTATGTATCCCTGTCCCTGTATGTATCCCTGTATGTATCCCTGTCCCTGTATGTATCCCTGTATGTATCCCTGTCCCTGTATGTGTCCCTGTATGTATCCCTGTACCTGTATGTATCCCTGTCCCTGTATGTATCCCTGTACCTGTATGTATCCCAGTATGTATCCCTGTACCTGTATGTGTCCCTGTATGTATCCCTGTACCTGTATGTATCCCTGTACCTGTATGTGTCCCTGTATGTATCCCTGTCCCTGTATGTATCCCTGTATGTATCCCTGTACCTGTATGTGTCCCTGTATGTATCCCTGTCCCTGTATGTATCCCTGTATGTATCCCTGTCCCTGTATGTGTCCCTGTATGTATCCCTGTACCTGTATGTATCCCAGTATGTATCCCTGTACCTGTATGTGTCCCTGTATGTATCCCTGTACCTGTATGTGTCCCTGTATGTATCCCTGTCCCTGTATGTATCCCTGTATGTATCCCTGTACCTGTATGTGTCCCTGTATGTATCCCTGTCCCTGTATGTATCCCTGTACCTGTATGTATCCCAGTATGTATCCCTGTACCTGTATGTGTCCCTGTATGTATCCCTGTACCTGTATGTATCCCTGTATGTATCCCTGTACCTGTATGTGTCCCTGTATGTATCCCTGTACCTGTATGTGTCCCTGTATGTATCCCTGTCCCTGTATGTATCCCTGTATGTATCCCTGTACCTGTATGTGTCCCTGTATGTATCCCTGTCCCTGTATGTATCCCTGTACCTGTATGTATCCCAGTATGTATCCCTGTACCTGTATGTGTCCCAGTATGTATCCCTGTCCCTGTATGTATCCCTGTACCTGTATGTATCCCAGTATGTATCCCTGTACCTGTATGTATCCCAGTATGTATCCCTGTACCTGTATGTGTCCCTGTATGTATCCCTGTACCTGTATGTATCCCTGTATGTATCCCTGTACCTGTATGTGTCCCTGTACCTGTATGTGTCCCTGTATGTATCCCTGTACCTGTATGTGTCCCTGTACCTGTATGTATCCCTGTATGTATCCCTGTACCTGTATGTGTCCCTGTACCTGTATGTGTCCCTGTATGTATCCCTGTACCTGTATGTGTCCCTGTATGTATCCCTGTCCCTGTATGTATCCCTGTACCTGTATGTGTCCCTGTATGTATCCCTGTCCCTGTATGTATCCCTGTACCTGTATGTATCCCAGTATGTATCCCTGTACCTGTATGTGTCCCAGTATGTATCCCTGTCCCTGTATGTATCCCTGTACCTGTATGTATCCCAGTATGTATCCCTGTACCTGTATGTGTCCCTGTATGTATCCCTGTACCTGTATGTATCCCTGTATGTATCCCTGTACCTGTATGTGTCCCTGTACCTGTATGTGTCCCTGTATGTATCCCTGTCCCTGTATGTATCCCTGTCCCTGTATGTATCCCTGTACCTGTATGTATCCCTGTCCCTGTATGTATCCCTGTACCTGTATGTATCCCAGTATGTATCCCTGTACCTGTATGTGTCCCAGTATGTATCCCTGTCCCTGTATGTATCCCTGTACCTGTATGTATCCCAGTATGTATCCCTGTACCTGTATGTGTCCCTGTATGTATCCCTGTACCTGTATGTATCCCTGTATGTATCCCTGTACCTGTATGTATCCCTGTACCTGTATGTGTCCCTGTATGTATCCCTGTACCTGTATGTGTCCCTGTATGTATCCCTGTACCTCTATGTATCCCTGTACCTGTATGTGTCCCTGTATGTATCCCTGTACCTGTATGTATCCCTGTACCTGTATGTATCCTCGTACCTGTATGTGTCCCTGTACCTGTATGTGTCCCTGTATGTATCCCTGTACCTGTATGTATCCCTGTACCTGTATGTATCCCTGTACCTGTATGTATCCTCGTACCTGTATGTGTCCCTGTACCTGTATGTGTCCCTGTATGTATCCCTGTACCTGTATGTGTCCCTGTATGTATCCCTGTCCCTGTCTGTGCTGCTGCAGGGTGTGTGCGCTGAGTGGCTCTGACGCACATTTATCCTGCACTTTAATGTCCTAAAGGTATGAAAGAAAGCCCTGTGGTGTCTTATTGCAGTCATGAGACAGAAGGTGTGTGTGTTTAGTGGGCGGGGTCACTGTTTACACAAACTATCCGAAGTAGCCTGTTGCACAAAGAAAGAGAAAGATGGGTCGGTCATCTCACATCCACAGGAGGATTAATAGTTTATAATTAATAATAATATTTTGCAGAAACGTGCTCCATAATATCTGAAACAGTGAGTTCTCCAGCCAGTGGAGTGAGTGCATGTGGAACTGTAATCTCCAGCACTGGGCCATCACTACAGAGTCCTCCCCTTACAGGACATGCAAATGAAATGGTGTAACATTAAATCATTATCACATTTCAATCTTTAAGGAGGAAATTTCGGACCTGATTTTATCTTCCTCCTCCTGCCCCACCGCTTCCTTGTTTTATTTCTTTCTGTCACAAGAGGGCGCTTCTGGAATCACTTGGTTCAGTGGGCGGGGTTTGGAAAGGCAAGGTGAGCAGCAGGTGCACAGTGACGTCACTGCTTGGTAACCTGCTACCGAGAGACAGAGAGAGAGATTTGTGTTGGTGCTGGGAGGAAGTGTTTAACTTCAGTCTGGTGAGTGTGGATTCCACATCAGCATGGGGAAGAGCAAGGAGGGGAAAGAACAGCAGCAGCAGCACTCTGAGTATGGTGAGCTCTCACTCTTCATCAGACAGACAGGAACATCAACATCTCACTACACTGCTGCTGCTCATGGAGACACATCACCCTCCCTGGGGCTTATTTAACACCATCTTTATAACTTAGCATTAAAAAGAAGACTTTTGTAATTGTCCACTAGACAGGGTGCAGAGGACATAAAGATGTTTTTTTTTCAGTGTAGTATGCAATAATACTGATGTAAAAATGACTTCTTGTGAACACACTATAGTGCAGAAATCACTGTAATAGACACTGCTTACACACGAAATCCTTCCTTATTTGACATATAGTGCACTAGAAAGGGTGTAGAAGCAGTTAGTGTTTATGCACTACACAGTGGACTTGTATTGAGTGACTCAGGAACTGAACTTCAATGGCTCACACTTTCTAGTGCACTAGAAAGGGAGGCGAATAAACATAACACTGCATCTAGGGAACATATTATTGTTTACTAGCAATTATTTATTATTATTCTATCCAAGAAAGGCCACTTGATAGGGTGTGAAAGCCATTATTTATTTATTGTTTTTTTATATGTGTACACTGCGTAGTGAGTAAATTGAATCTCAGCTGGCTCGGGATTCAACACATCCCCTGTTTCCTGTCTGCTGTCGTGCACTACATTCTCTATCCCAGCTATTATTTCATTTTATGTATGTGTGTGTATATACTGTACAACCCTGATTCCAAAAAAGTTGGGACAAAGTACAAATTGTAAATAAAAACGGAATGCAATGATGTGGAAGTTTCAAAATTCCATATTTTATTCAGAATAGAACATAGATGACATATCAAATGTTTAAACTGAGAAAATGTATCATTTAAAGAGAAAAATTAGGTGATTTTAAATTTCATGACAACAACACATCTCAAAAAAGTTGGGACAAGGCCATGTTTACCACTGTGAGACATCCCCTTTTCTCTTTACAACAGTCTGTAAACGTCTGGGGACGGAGGTTTTACTGTTGTAAAGAGAAAAGAGGATGTCTCATATATATGAGTGATTCCACGCTTATGGGTACTGAAATGGGGACATGAACTTATTTTTAAAAATTCACCTAAAACCATTTCTTTTTTTACCATCAGGTCACAAAACATGTAATCTTTAATGAATGATATGTTAAAAGATAACTTTAATTTTCTGAGATGTAATAAAAACATATTTATATGCCAAAGTCAGAACGTAACAGAAGTGTTGTGGACATATATATTCTCAATTTTAACAATGTAGAATTACTTTTTGAAACATAGGAAGGTGATGTTTTAGCAAATATAATTAATAAACGTGTAGTAGAATAAACATACACATTCTTTCAATAAGATTAACATGGTATATAGCTAGATTATAATTAATTTGTAACAGACGCGAGATGGACAATCGTAACAGAAGTAATGTAACAGACATCATTTTGGAACTCATAGGCTTGACTTTGGCATATAAATGTTTTTATTACATCTCAGAAAATTAGTTATCTTTTAACATATCATTCATTAAAGATTACATGTTTTGTGACCTGATGGTAAAAAAAGAAATGGTTTTAGGTGAATAAGTTCATGTCCCCATTTCGGTACCCATAAGCGTGGAATCACTCATATATACATACACACACACACATGTATATATGTGTGTGTATATATATATATATATATATATATATATATATATATATATATATATATATACACACACATTATATATATATGTGTGTGTATATATATATATGTGTGTATATATAAAAAATCTCCTTCTCACCCCCGGCGGGGGGGTGGTATCCATGTCATCCTCAAGCTCGGGTCCTCTACCAGAGGCCTGGGAGTTTGAGGGTTCTGCGCAGTATCTTCGATGTTCCTAGGACTGCGCTCTTCTGGACTGAGGCTTCAGATGTTGTTCCTGGGATTTGCTGGAGCCACTCTCCCAGTTTGGGGGTTACTGCCCCAAGTGCCCCCACTACCACGGGGACCACGCAACCCTTGACCTTCCACATCCGTTCCAGCTGCTCTTTCAACCCTTGATACTTCTCAAGTTTCTCATGTTCCTTCTTCCTGATGTTGGCGTCAGCTGGGATCGCCACATCTATCACCACCACCCTCTTCTGCTCTTTGTCCACCACCACTATGTCCGGTTGGTTAGCCAGGATCTGTTTGTCAGTCTGGAAGCTGAAGTCCCACAGAATCTTGGCCCTGTTGTTCTCAGCCACCTTCTGTGGTATGGCCCATTGGGACTTGGGTATTTCTATTCCATACTGGTTGCAGATGTTCCTGTATACTATCCCAGCCACTTGGTTGTGCCTCTCCATGTACGCTGATCCAGCTAGCATCTTACACCCTGCTACTATGTGCTGGACTGTTTCAGGGGCTTCTTTGCACAGTCTGCATCTTGGGTCTGATCTACTCTGGTAGATCCTGGCCTCTATGGCTCTTGTGCTTATGGCCTGTTCTTGTGCTGCCATGATTAGTGCCTCTGTGCTGTCTGTCAGTCCTGCATTATCCAGCCACTGGTAGGATTTCTTGATATCAGCCACTTCCTCTATCTGACGGTGGTACATGCCATGTAGGGGTTTGTCTCTCCAGGTTGTCTGTTCCTCCTCCTCCTCTGCACTCTCATCAGGGTTCTGCTGCCTGAGACATTCACTTAGCAGTTCATCCTTTGGGGCCATCTTTCTGATGTATTCTCGGATTTTCGATGTTTCATCCTGGACCGTGGTCTTGACGCTCACTAGCCCTCGGCCTCCCTCTTTCCGCTTAGTGTATAGTCTCAGGGTGCTGGACTTGGGGTGGAACCCTCCATGCATGGTGAGGAGCTTTCTAGTCTTGATATCTGTGGCTTCTATCTCCTCCTTTGGCCAGTTTATGATACCAGCGGGATATCTGATGACTGGTAGTGCGTACATGTTGATGGCTCGGACCTTGTTTTTACCATTCAGCTGACTTTTCAGGACCTGCCTTACTCTCTGGAGGTATTTGGCTGTGGTTGACTTCCTTGTGGCCTCTTCATGGTTTCCATTAGCCTGTGGGATGCCAAGGTACTTGTAGCTGTCTTGGATATCACCTATGTTGCCCTCTGGTAGGTCAATCCCCTCAGTCCGGATCATCTTGCCTCTCTTTGAGACCATCCGGCCACACTTGTCCAATCCGAATGACATCCCTATGTCATCGCTGTAGATCCGGGTGGTGTGGATCAGCGAGTCTATTTCTCGCTCGTTCCTGGCATACAGCTTGATGTCATCCATGTAGAGCAGGTGGCTGATTGTTGCCCCACTACGGAATCGGTACCCGTAGCCGCTCTTCGTGATGATCTGACTGAGGGGGTTCAGGCCTATGCAGAACAGCAGTGGTGATAGCGCATCTCCTTGGTATATGCCGCACTTGATGTTGACTTGGGCAATGGGTTTTGAGTTGGCCTCTAGGGTTGTCTTCCACATTTCCATTGAGTTCTGTATGAAGGTCCTTAGGTTCCTGTTGATCTTATACAGTTCCAGACATTCCAGTATCCATGTGTGTGGCATTGAGTCGTAGGCTTTCTTGTAGTCAATCCAGGCAGTGCACAGGTTGGTCTGTCTCTTCTTACAGTCTCGGGCGACTGTTCTATCGGCCAGTAGCTGGTGCTTGGCTCCTCTGGTGTTACTGCCAATTCCTTTCTGTGCCTCGCTCATGTATTGAGCCACATGCTTACTCATTTTTGCCGCAATGATGCCTGACAGGGCCTTCCATGTTGTGCAGAGACAGGTAATTGGCCGGTAGTTGGATGGGATGGGTCCCTTCTGGGGGTCCTTCATGATTAGGACTGTCCTGCCTTGGGTTAGCCATTCTGGGTGGGTTCCATCCCTCAGCAGCTGGTTCATCTGTGCTGCTAGGCGTTCATGGAGTGCAGTTAGCTTCTTCAGCCAGTACGTATGGATCATATCGGGGCCTGGTGCTGTCCAGCTCTTCATCTTTGACACTCTTTCTTGGACGTCTGCCATTGAGATGGTTACTGGTTCTTGTTCTGGGAGGTTGCTGTGGTCAGCTCTTAGGTCCACTAACCATTGGGCATCGGTGTTGTGTGATGCCTTTCTTTCCCATATGTCTTTCCAGTATTTTTCCACCTCAGCTCTTGGTGGGTCTGACCGGTTGTTGTTCCCCTGCCATTGAGAGTACACCTTGGCTGGTTCAGTGGAGAACAGCTTGTTTATTCTCCTGGCCTCTCCTTCCTTGGTGTATCTCCTCAACCGGGTGGCCAGAGCTGTTAGTCGCTGTTTGGCAGTTTCGAGTCCCATTTCGGTACCCATAAGCGTGGAATCACTCATATATACATACACACACACACATGTATATATGTGTGTGTGTGTATATATATATATATATATATATATATATATATATATATATATATATATATATATATATATATATACACACACACACACATTATATATATATGTGTGTGTATATATATATATGTGTGTATATATATATATATATATATATATATATATATATATATATATATATATATATATATACACACACACATTTTTTATATATATATATATATATATATATATATATATATATATGTGTGTGTGTGTGTATGTATATGTGTGTGGAATGAGCCATTCCACCGAATCGGTGCCATTTCCGTTCCTAGAAAATTATATGTATAAATGCACATAAAAATGTACTTTAAAATACATTTCCTTATTACGCAGAATGTCCTGCACATTGATCTGATTTCAAATTTAAGATATATAATTGTAAGGATTAATAAAAACTACCTAAAACACTGAAAAACAGCATGTGTTACCTGTCCCCGCACTCTAACTTTATACTTAACTATGAAATATTATGGTTAAAATCCTTCAGAAACAGTATTTCTTTTGCACTGTTGTGTGACTCCATATCCTATCCATGGTTTAAATATTTTTTTTCATAGGAAATCCACACTATCTTTGGTAAAATACACATTTTAGTCGTGTCCCTGGGTTTTCACTCAGTCCTGTTACCCAAACATATTACCCCATCTGACGAATTTGGAACATTCCATAAATCACATGCTCAACAGGAAGTTACATCAGTTGTGTCTTCTGAAGGCCATGGGAAGACCAAAAGTTAGTTCTCTGATTTACTTTTCTGTATATTTGATTTTTTTTACTCTGACTGATAAGGTCAGTGTCAACATACTGTCCTGTTTCTTAAATTATTTCTTAGATATATTTGTTTATTTTAAAAATACAGATTTTTGGTAAATCACTAGAATGTGCTAAGTGTGGTCATGCTATTAGCGATGATGCCATGTGGCTTAATTCCATGTATTAGCTAATCCTAGGCTAAAAACTCAGTCCTGTTACTCATATAAAGAGTATGCAGCCATCTTTGACTTCCAAACCTTGTAAAAAAATAAATAACGTAGTCTGAGGTTGCCCAACCAGTCCACATGTGCTTTGCGGAATTGGAGAAGGCATTTGACCGTGTCCCTCATGGTATTCTGTGGGGGTGCTTCGGGAATATGGGGTTCGGGGCTCTTTCCTAAGGGCTGTCCGGTCCCTGTACGAACGGAGCAGGAGTCTGGTTCGCATTGCCAGCAGTAAGTCAGACCTGTTCCCAGTGCATGTTGGACTCTGGCAAGGCTGCCCTTTGTCACAGGTTCTGTTCATAATCTTTATGGACAGAATTTCTAGGTGCAGTCAGGGGCTGGAAGGAATCCTGTTTGGGAACCACAGGATTTCATCTCTGCTTTTCACAGATGATGTCCTGTTGGCTTCTTCAAACCAGGACCTTCAGCATGCACTGGGGCGGTTTGCAGTCAAGTGTGAAGCGGCTGGGATGAGAATCAGCACCTCCAAGTCAGAGGCCATGGTTCTCGACTGGAAAAGGGTGGCTTGCCCTCCCCAGGTTGGTGGAGAAGTCCTGCCTCAAGTGGACGAGTTTAAGTATCTCGGGATCTTGTTCACAAGTGAGGGAAGGATAGAGTGTGAAATCGACAGGCGGATCGGTGCAGCCTCTGCAGTGATGCGGTCACTTTACCGGTCCGTCGTGGTGAAGAAGGAGCTGAGCCAAAAGGCAAAGCTCTCGATTTACCAGTCGATCTACGTTCCGACTCTCACCTATGGTCATGAGCTTTGGGTAATGACAGAAAGAACAAGATCGCGGATACAAGCGGCCGAAATAAGTTTCCTTCGCAGGGTGGTTGGGCGCTCCCTTAGGGTGAGAAGCGCAGTCACTTGGGAGGAGCTCAGAGTAGAGCCGCTGCTCCTCCACATCAAGAGGAATCAGCTGAGGTGGCTCGGGCATCTCTTTCAGATGCCTCCTGGACGCCTCCCTGGGGAGGTGTTCCAGGCATGTCCCCCTGGGAGGAGGCCCCGGGGAAGACCCAGGACACACTGGAGGGACTGTCTCTCGGCTGGCCTGGGAACACCTCTGTGTTTTTCCCGAGGAGCTGGCTGAGGTGTCTGGGGAATGGGAAGTTTGGGCTTCCATGCTCAGACTGCTGCCTCCACGACCCGGCCCCGGATAAGCGGAGGAAGACGAGACGAGGTTGACCAATACACATTTTGAATCGTTAAATATGTGTTATTATAATCAGTGTTGAAAAGCTATAACAAATTAAGTTTAATTTGGGAGTGGTACAACAAGCAAATGGCACCCATTTGGTGGAATGTCCTATTTATATTAGTGCAATACATAGGGGGTAAAAACTTCACTTTATGCTTAATGTAATTCCCTTTTAATGATGAAAAACTTTTATTATTATTAATAATAATAATAATAATAATAATAATAATAATGGGGGCGCCGTGGCTCAGTCGACTGGGGCGCCGTGCCATGGATCCGGGGACCCGGGTTCGGTTCCGGCCCGGGGTCGTTTCCTGGTCCCTCCCCGTCTCTCTCTCCAGCTCATTTCCTGTCTCTGCACTGTCCTATCCAATAAAGGTGAAAAAAAGCCCCCCCCAAAATCTTTAAAAATAATAATAATAATAATAATAATAATAGTATTTCAGTCTTGCAGCTTGTCATTAGTAAATGTGAAATGAGATATGTAGGGGACGTTCAGCACCACTCGCACCTTACTGGACTACACACACACACACACACACACACATCTCTCTAGTGCACTAACAGGAAGTAGATAGCTTACTACAGTGGCACATTATTTCATTGTTAAGCAGTAGACTTTTTCCCCTTTATGCTAAGGGATATAAGAGATATGACTCAGGAGGTGTAGATCAGGCCTGTAGTGATGACATCACAACAAGCCTTGGAACAGAGGTCAAGTCCAAAAGATCCTTTTTTTTTTTTTTTAAATATAAAATGCAGTGTGTACTTCCTGTAACAGTAATGGTTCAGAAGTTTACAGCATTCAATAAAAAACAGCCATAAACAGAAAATAAAATTAGAAGGAAGTGTCAAGGCCAGTGCAAGAACTGTTTTTATATATTTAAAAAAAAAACCACACACACACCAACCAGAGGACTTTGTCTTCGTGATCCAGACAGTGTTTTTCAGCTTTCTCCCAGTCGTTGTCATGGTGGCTATTTTAGCTTCCTTATTTTCCCAGCAATAATTATTGTTGATCAGTCACACTGTAGTTTCTAGATTCGGAGCTTTGGTTTCTAGACTGTCTTTGGTCAGCATCATAGTTCTGGACTGCTGTGGCACATTTGATTTCTAGCATCTACATTTGGTAGATGTTAAATTTCCAGACTGTGCATTGGTTAGGTGTTGTTTCTAGACTCTGGCATTTGGTAGGCTTTGGGTTTTAGACTCTGGCAGACATTGGGTTTCTAGACTCTGTTTGGTACATGTTGGTTTTCTAGACTCTGCCTTTGGTAGGCTTTGGGTTTCTAGACTCCATGTTTGGTGGGTATTGAGCCTCTAGACTGTGCCTTTGGTGGGCGTCTGGGGCTCTAGGCTCTGCCTTTGGTGGGCATCTGGTAAGCGTCTGGGTTTTCCAGTTGACAGCAGTAAACAAAGTGAGAAGAAATCGCTTTTTTTTTTCCTGTCTGGTGTTAACGCTGCTATAATACCTTTATTTGATGGAAGAGTTTCTGACCTGTACAAACATTCCAGTGAGTGCACTCAGAGAGCACCTGTTCCAGCTTTGGTTACTCCTCTCTATCCTCTTTCACACTTCAAATGTGAACACACCGGTAAATAAAGCCTGCAAGTGATCTGCAGTCAGGCTTCTGTGTTAAACCAAGTCCAGATTAAAGGCTCTCCAAGGAGATGTGTTTAAATCCCTTCTGTAGACAGCAGGAAAGGAGGGAGATACTACTGACAAAACAACTTGAAGGGCGAAAGATTTCAGTATCCAAACCATAACCTCGGTCACAACAAATACATTTTCAGTGTGATAACTACATGACGTGTGTGTGTGTGTGTGTGTGTGTGTGTGTGTGTGTGTGTGTGTGTGTGCGACAGTGTTTTTGATAATTAACTACAGGAATTTTTCTTCATTCTGACTCAGTCCTCAACCTTTAGACTTCCGTGACTTTTAACAACACCCAGTGGGGTAGAGGTGTGTGTGTGTCCGTCCCCTCTATATCTGATGTGGTTGTTCTCATGTTTTACATTCTTCCCACAGTCTCATATATCAGAGCTGTGCAGAAGAATGATGAGGTTAATGGTACATTCAAAATGACCAAATAGTGCAGGGTTGAGCGTTCATGTAGCCAAAGTTTGTAAAACACTGTTGCTTGGAAACTGGAACTGGAGTTTAGTTTCCATCTGTGACCGGCTGTAGGTGAAGGGACAGAGTAATGGTGCGTAAGTAAAAGTATAGACACTGCGTCAAAATCTTAGTCAATTAAAAGTGACCTTGCTAAATCATAAACCCGTGTTTCATGAAGTTAAGTGAGGTGTTTGGGCGTGCCAGTGTGTCATACGCATTTTATCTGTTTGTAGTTATGTTTTACTGTTGTGGAACGGCGGTGAAAGATGTTTGCTCCTGTCCTGTCTGTGTCATGTCCCTGTGCTGCAGCTATAAACAGTCGTTCCCTCACCAGCCTCTTTCTCTCTCTCCAAGTTAATAAGATTGGGAAAAAAAATGTGAACAAGCTGTTGCTATAGAAACGATAACGTAATAGAACAAGTGCATTAATATAAACCTGCACTGCTGTTCTGGAGAATTAATCAGCACCTTCTCTTCTGAGCAATCAGGATTCAGCAGCGGCATGGGATGAAGAGCAGCAGAACTCTAAAATGTACAGAATGCAGAGAGAGAGAGAGAGAGAGAGAGCACTGAGCTCGGATATTAAGTAAATTTACCATTCTGTATGGAAATGTGGAGTCTGTGTTTTTAATAAGATTAGACTTTAACAGAGTGAGGTCAGGTGTGAGACACGCGCGTATCAGACGTCATGAATCTGATGTTAGAGAGTTCTAATGTTAATCAGACACAATTGTGGTCAGATTCCACTGGATTCATGAAAAACTTCATGAGGCAGACACAGATTATTTAGATCATTTTAAATCCAGTATTGATCGTGTTTCTCATCTAAAGGCTTCAAAAATGAATCACACACAAAGCTGACAGGAATCAGGGCTGTGAGAGCTGACCATCAGATTCATCATCAAGAAGTTGTGTGGAATGACGAATCGTATCTCCGGCCTGCGGTTCTCAAAACCAGGAACGAGATCCAAAGACATCCAGAAACGTCCTGAGCTGTCTGTCTGTCTGTCTGTGTCTCTCGGTCTCTTTCTGTCTGTCTCTCTCTGGCTGGCTGTCTCTCTCTTTGTCTGGCTGGCTGTCTCTCTCGCTCTCTCCCCCCACCCCTCTCTCTCTCTCTCTCTGTGGTGTGTAATGTGATCTGTTCTCTGCCAGTGGAACAGGTTCTTCAGAGAGGCCGTACACTGATGGCTGTGTTTGTGAAACTTCTCATGATGGTTCTCTTTAATATTGAGTTCAAATCCCCAGCAGTGCATCAGAATTTCTTTAAAGAGAACTTTATCACACTCTGGTTAAACTCTGTGTTCGACTGCCTCCAGTCCACAGTCTCGCATCCAGGATCATTTCATTTCATTTCTGTATGTCAAATTTTCAATGGAGAAAAATGATACATTTTGAGGAACCATTCAGACTGGGTTCTTTGTTTGTTCTCCTCGTGTCTGTGTGGGTTTCCTCCTCCGGGTCTTCGGTTTCCTCCCCCATTCCAGACATGTCGTCCACTGGCTCCTCTAAATTTCCCCGCAGGTGTGAGTGTGATTATTGTCCATCTCTATGTAGACCTCTGACAGATTAGTGACCTGCCCAGGGTGAGCCCCGCCCCTCCATTTGTTAAACCGAAAATTTGAGCATGCAGCACATCTCAACCGACCGGGTCTCTAGATTTTGTGTTTGGAATGTGCTGAGGGTCTGGAGTGTGTTTGGGAGACACTGTGGTTCTAGGTTCTGTGTTTAGGATACATCGGGTCTCAACACTCTACCTTTGGGATGTGTTCTATATACAGCACTGTGTTTGGGACTGACTGGTGTTTGTGTCTTGATAGGACTTTAGACTGTGTTTACACCTCGATGGGGCTCTGGACTGTATTTGTGGCTCTAAAATTAGTTCAAATTAAAATGACTTTATTTGTCCCCTAGGGGCAATTTAAATTTAAATTAAGTTTAGGGCCCAACACTCAATCTGGGGCTCTGGCTTGTGTTTCGGGATTGCTGATGCTATGGATCAGTGTAGGGGTCTTGCTAGGGCTCTATACTGAGGCTCTAGAATTTGCTTGGGAATTTCTGGTTCTCTAGAATGTGTTTGGCCTTGATGAGGCTCCAGAGTGTGTTTAAGATTTTGTTGTGCTCTAGTCTGTGTTTGGGATTTGGAGAAGCTCTAGATTGTGTTTGGAACACTGGAATTTTAGGGCCTTGTTTGGGACTTGCTGGTGCTCTAGAAAGTGTTTGGGATTTACTGGGGCTTTTGATGGTGTTTGATATTTGCTTGGGCTCTGGAATGTGTTTGAGATTTTCAGGAGCTCTAGTTTGGGATTTCCTCGAGCTCTTGGCTATGTCTGGAACATTGAAACTTTAGGGCCTTGTTTGGGACTTGCTGGTGCTCTGGAAGGTGTTTTGGGTTTCATGTAATCTGCAATGCAGTCTGGAGTCTTAACATTTATCCAAGCAGTGTATTAAACCAGCCTTAGACCTCAGCTATCATCACACCACGCCCTTAAAAGTGACTAATTTCGTTGTTAAGATTGAGTCATGTGGTAATCCGTAGAGTTTGACATCAAATTTTGTAAATCTGGACCTGAGGAAAGAGGAAATACAGGAAAGAAATCCTGTCTGGTCTGTGGAGCAGGTTCTGGAGCAGGAAGAAGACTTTGTACAAAACATTTTGTAGTTGAGTGCTTTGGGAGGTTTTGAGATCAAGTGATTGTGTGTTCTATGGTAAACTCGTACGGGCCCAGGATGCAGAATGTTTTTGCATCAGGCTCGTTTCCCTTCACTCCTGAATTCAAATTGGATTCAAATGCTGAAGATCACTTCCCCCTCCTTCTGTTCGCTCTCTCTCTCTCTCTCTCTCTCTCTCTCTCTCTCTCAACTAAAATCCACATTAAAATCTCAGAGTTAAATGAAAGGATAAGTCTCAGACTCTGAGGCAGGGCAGGTCACGTAGGTTGAGTGGCGTCCACCAGGTTGCCACCATCAGCCCTATTTACAGGATGTCTTTGGTTTCACCAAAATGTGGTGAAAATTATGACCTGGGGAAAGTGGAAATGTTGTTTAAATGTTGTCAGTGTTGTTTTCTCCCATAATCCACTGTGAATGGTGTGTATGTGCTTTTATATGGGTTTCCACACTGTTAGAATAACAAGCTCTGTTTTTCTCTGTGTGTGTGGATCAGCTCCTGGATAGCCTTATTAGCTCGACTTGTGTGTGTCACATGCCAGCTAAAGCTTCGGAGCTGCCAGGTAACAAAGCGTCCGCTCCCTCAGAGATCCACACAGTCGCTCGCTCAGGGCTCAGTGTGGACACGCCCATGTTGTTAGCAGGAGCCTTTACACAAGAAGCTTCATTCCTGAGGCATTACACACATTTGAATAAATTGGAGAAAATGTTGTTGTCATGTCCGTTATTGTCCTCTTTATTTAGACTGCAATAGTATTAAACCATCCTGAAGGGGTCGATTTCACAATAACCCACTCTCTATACATCAAGCCCCTTATGACACAGCCACTCACTAAAGAAATCAATAATTTGAGACAAAATATTGATTTAAAAATGATTTGATTGCTTGTGCAATGAAATGTGATGTGATCCATAGCAACGGTTTGTGTCTATTATACAGAAATCGCAGACTATAGAATCCCAAAACTGACCAATCAGAATCGAGGATTCGACAAAGCTGTGTAATAATTTCCGATAACAGCGTGTTCCTTCCCGAGTGTTTGATTTCTCGTATACCAGAACAGTTTGTCAATGATTAATTTGTTGTAATTTTAGCTGCTGAACATCTACAGTTATAATTTTTACATTATAGCAGCTATAAACTGTCAGGTTTATTTTTATAGCACTTTTAACGATCGAGATTGTCGCAAAGCAGCTTTACAGAATTCGAATGACTTTAAACATGAGCTAATTTTATCTCTAATCTATCCCCAATGAGCAAGCCTGTGGCGACGGTGGCAAGGAAAAACTCCCTCAGATGACATGAGGAAGAAACCTCGAGAGGAACCAGACTCAAAAGGGAACCCATCCTCATTTGGGCAACAACAGACAGCCTGACTATAATATTAACAGTTTTAACATGAAGTCAGTTTCGTTGATGTTATAAACTCTTCACTGATGGAAACTTGAGTGCAAAACTGTTCATGACAACTGCAGTCCTAAAGTTAGCAAGTCAACTGTAGTCCTCAGCCATAAAAGCATTACTGTAAGAGTCCAGAGCGTCCTCCAAGTGTGACTTTCAACTGTCCTCATGGGGCCGTCCTCCACAGGAGCGATGCGATGAGACTCCAGCCAGACGTAGGGCGTCAGGGTAGATCAGGCAGGTCCGAGGAGCAGAAGAGGTTCAGCATCTCGATCCCAGGACTGACATGTAACTCAGAGGGACAGAAGGGGGGGAGAAAACACAGGTTGTTCGGTATGCCCAATGTCACCTGAATAAGTAGTAACAGTATACTGTAGAGTCGACTATTTAACTGTCTATTTTTCTGTGTTGGAGTTTAATCAGATGAAATGGTTACACAGAAATCTCAAAGCTTAAACCCTTCAGTTTCACCTTCTAAGTGCTGTAAACGTCTCCTTACAGAAAACTTCACCGTCCAACTTATAGAAAATGAATCAACACATTCTGACCAATCACAATCCAGAATTCAACAGCGCTGTACTGTAAGGATAAATAAGTTCTTAAATGTTTTAGAATAATATTTTAGTTCATAAGAAATGGTTTGTGTGGTCACCGAATACATTCAGTGTGTTTTCCTGAACAATATTTAATCCCATCCCGAGCATACTGACTGTTAAAGTAACCTGGCAACGTGATCATGTGTTGCTTTTTCAAACACTTTCCTGACTTTAACCTTGAGATATCGAAGCAGTGCCTGAGAAGAAAGCTGACCTGTGAGGCAGAAAGTCATCACACTGCCTGCCTTTTTTTTCTTTCTTTCTTTCAGACACGTTATAGTTATCATGATCCAGTTTAAACAGCGACTGGATTAAATTGGATTAGATCGTGTGCGGATTTAAAAGAGAAATAAACGCACACACAGGCCACTTTATTAGGCCTACATCCACCTGCAGTTTGATGCATCAAATCACGCAGATACAAATCCAGAGCTTCAGTTAATGTTCGCAATGTTCAAACATCAGAATGGGAAAATTGTGATCTCAGTTTCTGTGTGAAATTAGGACCACATATCCAAGCGGCCTGGGTCGCATGTGAAAAAATCGGATCTGTGTCGTTCAGATTGTCAATAACAAATCGGCTACAGGTCGCATATGGGCAAAAAAATCGGATATGGGTCGTTTCAGGGTGCAGTCTGAACGTAGTCGTAGAGATGGCAATATTAATAATTTAGCAGAAAGCATCTGAAAACAGCTTGGTCTTTAAAAAGTGGACAATGTATAGAACCAGTAACTAATAGTATATTTCCAATATGCTATAAAGTATACTTCTAGTCCACTTTTTAGTTTCTAAAAGTATATTTCCAATATGCTATAAAGTATACTTCTAGTCCACTTTTTAGTTTCTAAAAGTATATTTCCAGTACACTATGAAGTATGCTTTTGTAAACTAAAGAGTGGATTACAAATATAGAATTAATAAACTATTAGTATATAAGTTTACTTGCGGTATACTTGCAGTACAAAATAATACTAGTTGTATACTCAGTTTACTTCTCTTAGACTTAAAGTATACTTTTTATAAACTAAAAGTGGACCAATTTAATCCCAAGAAGTATTAGATTAATTAATTACAAGTATACTGTAAGTACATTGATATCAGTATACTTGGTACACAAAAGTAGGGGAGAGCGGGGTAAGATGAGCCACTTTTTACATTTTTCATCATAACTACATGTTAAAGCCATTTTTGCTTCCAGTCTACACACCATACCAAATTTCAAAGTGTACTGTTACTATCTGAGTAAAAAATAATTGATAAGCTCTTATGGTTAGAGTGATATTACCTCTTGAAAAAAAAATGTCAAGTGGCTCAACTTACCCCATGCATGGGGTAAGATGAGCCACTGTGTGGGGTAAATTGAGCCAACACAAAACATGTTAGGTTAACAAAGTAAACAACTTTTATTATTAGAAATGCAATCAGTGAATCAAGTCAAGTCAATCAAGTGGGGGATAGGGCCGTTGCATAGAGAAGGGGAGATGAAGAGAGAGGTGATAGAATGAGATGGGATAGGGAGGGATAGATAGATGGATAGAGAGAGAGATATGCGTAGATAGATAGAAAGAGGGATGGTTAGAGAGGGAATGAGAGATATACTATATTATAGAAATTATTAAAACAGTAGAACAGTGCCAAAAAATCTTATTTCTTTCAGTAGGTTAAAACATGCAGCAATCATTCCATCCATAATAATTTCATCATTATTCAATGTTCCAAGCGTTCAAATTGCAAGGGAACACCATTTGCCTCTCCCTCCATGCTGTCCCCCCAACAGTAAAGGGGCGGGGCAATTTTTTCACAATATCCTGTCTTGACAGGACAGCCTCATCTTTCTCTTTGAAGACAAAGGTTGGCTTTCTTGCAGAGCCATGGCATGACCGGCTTCTTTTGAGAAATCTTGCCTCTATTTCGAAGACATCCAATTTGATTATCTGGCCAATGAAGAAATGCACTTTCTTCTTCCCTGTGAATTTTGCCACAACGTAATCCCCCACATCTAACAACTGGTCTTCCTCATCTGATGTCATATATATATATATATATATATAATGTATGTGTGTCATATATGACCAGTAAATGTGAAAACTTAAGTGTCATCCATATTGGGTAAGCTCAGCCACCAATGGGGTAAGTTGAGTCATCTTACCCCGTGGCCACCATTTTGTAGAAAAATGCTAATAAAGGGGATTAGGCTAATCAAAATTATTTTTATTACCATTCATATCATAGCTTAGAAAGCCACTAACTTAACCCTAATGTGTCTAAATATTATTCTACTTTTGTCTTCTCTAAATCATCTTCACTGTGGACAAACATGGAATTGACTTAGAAAGCACAAAAACACATTTTTATAAATATCTCCCTCACCTAGTTTGACATGTGGTGCTCCTCTCCACAAGTGTAAGTAAATGGTCCCGGCCCCCTTTGAATGTGGTCACATGGTCACATTTGTTTACTGTTTCTTAGAAACAGGGGGTGGCTCATCTTACCCCCTGGCTCATCTTACCCCGCTCTCCCCTATACTTTAATAAAATGAACTTGAAGTATACTTTCTTTTTGATAAGGGCAGGAAGGATATAATCACTCTTTACAACCGTGGTGAGCAGAAAAGCATCTCAGCATACAACAGAAAAATAGAAGAACACATTGGGTTCCACTCCTGCAGCCAAGAACAGGAACCTTAGAATCAACAACAAATCATCTAATTTTAAAAATGTTCCTGGATATATTTCTTATATATACAGTAGATGTTTGTTTGAGCTCTTTCAGCCATGTACCTAATTCCTCATTCTCATTATCTGTAGCCGCTTTATCCTGTCCTACAGGGTCGCAGGCAAGCTGGAGCCTATCCCAGCTGACTACGGGTGAAAGGCGGGGTACACCCTGGACAAGTCGCCAGGTCATCACAGGGCTGACACATAGACACAGACAACCATTCACACTCACATTCATACCTACGGTCAATTTAGAGTCACCAGTTAACCTAACCTGCATGTCTTTGGACTGTGGGGGAAACCGGAGCACCCGGAGGAAACCCACGCAGACACGGGGAGAACATGCAAACTCCACACAGAAAGGCCCTCGCCGGCCACGGGGCTCGAACCCGGACCTTCTTGCTGTGAGGCGACAGCGCTAACCACTACACCACCGTGCCGCCTACCTAATTCCTAAAAATATTAGTATGTGGGTGATTTGATATGAAAATTTGAAAGCTCTGATGTTTTTAGTGTGGAGATCTACAGGGCCAAAACACAACTATTTTTATCAATCAGTATTCAGCAGGCCATAAATTGGCACATTTGTAACTGTTGACTTTCTGTTTCAGATATTAAAGCTGTCTTTTATACCAGACAACAATTTCTGAAAATTTCATGCGCCAGCAGTCCAAACTGAATGACTTTTTTTTTTTTCTGTAGCACTTGATTTAACAGTAAAATTAGGGCCACGCCCCTTTTTCCTTTTTAAACCATCTATAAATACCTCAGAACCTGAAGCCTGAAATGTTGCAGACTGTTTTAAGGGAATTATTAGTTAATATTATTTCCAAAAAGTACGATGCATGTCTGTGATGGTCAGCCCAGATGCCTGAACTGATGTCACGTGGATTAATTATAAAGGCATTTTCACTCTGTTCCTCTTCGCTTACATCAGCAGCAACGTTCATTATTCGCATGCGTCTTTCTCATGGTAACCATAGTAACTATAGTAGCTAGAGGTCCTTCAGAGGCTCCAGGTCTGAAAATAAATCAGGGAAAATCATGACATTTCCTTGGCCTTTCTTATTATTTCAGTTAAATATAAACATGAACGTGCTGATTTAAAACGGTCAGTCAGCATGTTCTCCACCTGAGGGAACGAATACCTACCACACGACTCTGTAGCTTCTGCATCGGAACAGGACTAAAAGCACACCCATACTAGCTGATGATTAAATCCTTAATGGTGGTTTAATAGTGACTTGAGAAAGATTAGCCACATTATGTGCTTATTTTCTGCTTCCGTGTCAGGTTTTTGCTTGCCACGCTGAATATGGTGACCAAAGATACCACCCTGAGATCCTGATGGAGGAAATGTAAATGAATGAGAAACGTGTGTGTGTTGCCTCTGGTGTGAAAAGTCCTTAACTGATATCTGGACCAGGTGACTTGTTTTTTTTTCCAGGTCGAAATCGTGGAACATAGACTGGTTTCTGAGACAACTGAAAAAACTTTACTGAAATTTGTGAAATCATATTAGAACTGGACAAATCAGAAGTAAAAACTTCATAACGTATCTATCCGAGACACTTCTGTTTCTGCGTACTGACTTTCTCTGAGGAGACACTAAGCACCTCGGGTGTGTACACATCCTGGATAAATACAGTACTTTATAATATCCCTGTGCTGAGTGTTTTGCTGAACAGGTTTAACCGATGTGGAAATGCAAACACACAAACCGCTGAAACACACGTGCCTGATGTGCTACATTCTGTCACCAATCAGGCACCATGTCCTGTGTCCTTACATTTAACTCCTGATTTGTTTATGCTGTTCTTGTGCAAAACATCTGCCATTTTGAATATTTTTACCTCCACCAGCTGTGTTAGAGGAAGTGATGTTTTCACCTCTGGTTGTTCCCAACATAACTGAAAAATTAGTGAACAGATTTGGATGAAATTTGGTGGAAAGGTGAGCCATGGGCCAAGGAACAATTAATTAGATTTTGATGCAAATCTGATTATGTATGTGGATCTAAGGTTTATTTGTTTGTTCCCAGCATAACTCAAAAAGTAGTGAACAGATTTGGATGAAGTTTCCTGGACAGTTTTAGTGTCATCCTCGGTTCAAGTGATTTTGTTAGCACTTAATCAGTAAGGGGTTCAAGTTACCCCTTAATCACCATTGCTCCCAGGTCCGCTCTGCCCTGGAGTGGTAGTACCTGCCTGGGTTCCAGTTATGGGTTAAAAAGTACATCACCAGTAAGGCGCTGGCAGCAGGGCACTTTTAGGTGCAATGTGGCAGACGAACCCAACAGGGTCAATGGCCTATGGAAGAGCCACTCAAATGGCCAACGGATGGCATCACTCGGCAAGTCAGTTGTCACTGCGGGGCAACTTCCATACCTGTCAGGTCTGTGGCACTTTTGTGCCCCACTTGGTATCAGGTCTGGAGGTTCAGAGACACAACATGGGGGTACGACATCACTTGCCTTACTGTGCAAGGCACTTCATTAGGAGAGGAGATAGGTTATTCATGCCACTGCTGCGGATGACTCTGTTGCTCTGGTGCAGGCCTCGCGGCCCATCTGTGTTTCTGTGCATCCTAATGAAGCAGTCATCATCACTAGCGATGGACAACTGATGACGATGAGGTTCAAGTGATTTTGATTTTGATGTTGTTAATACTGTATGTGGCTTGGCAGAGGGATAAACTCTACCAAGTACCCTTCTCACTAACCAATGCTTCTACCCCTTTCACTATAGAGAGGAACTGTAAATACTGGCATTGTTGTGGGTTCCACCACATAATCCAATGATGGTTCCATTTGAACACCACTGAACATTGTTCTCAAATGGCTCGTATCTACTTCCCTATGTCTCAGTCAGTTGCCTCCTTGGTCAAAAGCACCATTTTAAGGGCAGTTCCATTACTTTACCAGCTTGAATGACTGAGTGAAGATTGCTTTAAGATTCACAAGGCACTGAGATCTGATGAACGTTTCATGATGGCAAACTAGCTGATGGAGCCAAGTTACAGTTTGGTGCTAAACTACACGAGTTACAAACAAATCTGCATGGTATCCAGTGAGAAGGTCAGTTATTTAGCAGATTATCCACTTCAAAGATTGGCTCACGATAGTGCTAGCTAAGTAGCAAGGGAGCTTTTTAGCACTGTTGCCCAGAGGTATATCCGTAAAGAGCTGTAAATTGCTCATGGCATCCGATTTACCATACTCACTTTCGCTTTGTGTGTAAATAAAACAGTTACTTTGTTTATGTATAGAACGTAGATAGAATTGAAAAACTGTCGCACTTAATTCCACAGAAGACACGCCCCTCACTTATGGGTTTTTGTGCTCAAGCTGCCCCCTGTCTGTGGTACTAACACAAGCACTGCTGTCATGTTTGTTGTCTTTCAGGAGAGCCAACGCAATATGACCCGACGTTTAATGGACCCATTCACAACAGGTGTGTGCTTGCGTGTAACTGCTCATAGATGTATGCAGTGGAGAAATAAAAGCACAGCTAATTTGCATGATGTTTGTCCAGGAGCTGCACGGATATCATCTGCTGCGTCCTTTTCATGCTCGTCATCGTCGGATACATGGTGGTTGGAATTCTGGGTAAGAACATGTACAAGGATCGTGCACAGCGTGTAGGCGTGGCTTTTGTTTAGAAAGGTACAGACCTCTCCCTGGGTCAACAAGGGCAGAGCTTATGTTAAATTCACAAGTCAGACTTGATCATGTGACCTTTCATTTCACCTCTTCGGCTCAATTTAGCGCTTAGCATGAAATACTGGCTTTATTCTATAGCGCAATATAACTTTCTGACTATAGCTAAGCTAATAGCAAATTGTTTAGTTTAACAATCCTAGCTTGCTACATCGCTGTGTGCTAACATTAAATAATAAATGAAGGCATCAATTTAATGTCATTTTACACACGTGGTGTACACTACCTGCGAGTGTGATTATGGATCAAACACACAATGACCAAGATGCAACACACACTGAACAGTCTGTAAATGCATTCATGTTTGCCGTGTTGTTGCTAATGCTAACATGGAAGTAATTACCATATTAGCACCCAGCTAATCAAACAGATTTAGCCTTTACATTGTCATTCTTCCTTGGTTTTGCTGATTCATCATTTCATCACGTTATAATACAATATTTATAACACTTTTCTAAAGCACTAATACACGTGAACGTACTGTTTAGTCGAGGTTTTAGTGCCGGTATTGAAATGTTATGAAATAATATGCTAGCAGATTAGCATTGGAACATGATCATAGCTTGCAGCTCAACTAGAAACCTAGCGTTAGCTTTCTGTTCTATATCAGTACAGTCTCTATCTTTCTCTCTCTAAAACACTTTAGAATGTTCTCTTTTTGATGACATATCATGCTTATTAGCATCTCAGTGCTAGCGACCTCTAGTAGGAAAATATACAGCAAATACAATCGAACATGATGATATTTACACCACAGATCTGCTGAATGATACCAGAAACAGATCAAAAGTAAAACGTGTTTTTTAGAAATAAATAAAAAGATTGTTAGCAAAGTGCTGTGGTAGGAGTCCGAGTGTCCATGTAACATTTTAATCTTAACAACAATGGATATACTGTTATAAGGTCACAGCATTTTACTATAACACACATTATGTACTTTTTGGAATTATTTAGTGTAATTTGCAATTATGCTAAATCCGGCATATTCTCATCTCATCTCATCTCATCATCTGTAGCCGTTTTATCCTGTTCTACAGGGTCGCAGGCAAGCTGGAGCCTATCCCAGCTGACTACGGGCGAAAGGCGGGGTACACCCTGGACAAGTCGCCAGGTCATCACAGGGCTGACACATAGACACAGACAACCATTCACACTCACATTCACACCTACGCTCAATTTAGAGTCACCAGTTAACCTAACCTGCATGTCTTTGGACTGTGGGGGAAACCGGAGCACCCGGAGGAAACCCACGCGGACACGGGGAGAACATGCAAACTCCACACAGAAAGGCCCTCGCCAGCCACGGGGCTCGAACCCAGACCTTCCTGCTGTGAGCCGACAGCGCTAACCACTACACCACTGTGCCGCCCCCATCCGGCATATTGACATTCCGTATTTTATACTATTGTTCATGAATGTGCACTGTCCCTATCAAATAAACCAATAAATAAAATAAGTAAAGTGCCTTAGTGCAGCGGAAATCTATCATTAGCATGCAGCTAAAATAAAAAAGCAAATAATGGGGGGGGGGAGCATAAATTGTGTAAATATGAATGTAAATAAATAACTGTGTTGCAGCGTGGCTGTATGGTGACCCGCGACACGTGCTTTACCCACGCAACTCCACCGGCATGTTCTGTGGCCTCCCACCCAATCAGTGAGCAGCTACACACACACACACACACACACACACACACATATATATGCATGTATATCTTTTGCTCTCCTTCTGAGGACCTTCCATTAACATAATTAATAATGCAGTTAATTAATGCTGTTCCTGCACCTAAACCCGACCTTAACCTCATTAATGAAATGGAAACTTTGTGGCTCTTTTATTATTATTTTTTTTGTTAAACAGCAGCAGCAGCACTTTTCTTGTGGGGACCATCCAAATGGCCCCGCAAGGTCAAAAGTGTCAGATTTTACTGTCCTTGTGGAGACATATGGTCCTCAGTACTATAAACACACACACACACACACACACACACGCGCATTTACAAAGACATAACACAATAACTGATGTAATGATGTTGGTCCTAATAATGTTAGTGTGTTATAAATGTGAGGACTTTGGTGATGATGATTATCTAATTGCATGACGTGCTTTTTTTTTATTTGCATTTTATATCATCTTTTCATCTCTCTCTCTCTCTCTCTCTCTCTCTCTCTCTCTCTCTCTCTCTCTCAGGGATAAGCCGAATGTGTTTTACTTTAATATCCTAAAATGCGCCACAGCGACAAACATCATGGCCGCCGCACTTCAGGGCTTCCAGTGTCCCACCACTCAGGTGATCGTATACGGAGTGTGTGATGGTATATACAGTATGTGAGAGTGTATTGATGATGTTCATGTCTCCTGTCCTGTGCTGCAGATCTGTGTCAGGTCATGTCCCTCAAAGTTCTGGTCTCTGGACCCTTTAGCCTACACCGCTCCCCCTACAAGATTGCAGAACTTCTTTCAACAGGAACTGTGTGTGCCGTCCTTCAACCTCAGCACCACCAAACTTGTACGTTTCTCTGTCCGTATTCATCTTAAATGACGTGTTTGTTTTTTAATTTACTCATCATGGACTCATGGTTTGTAAATGAATATAAGTCGTGGACTTTATTTACGGACGTCTTTGCATTTATTCATCCATCATTTCTCTGCGTTTTTCACTCAGACAGCAGGGGAGATCATTAACAGGGAATTGTGTCCATTCTTCTACACACCTACCACTTCAGGTCTGTCTGTCTGTCTGTCTGTCTCTCTCTCTCTCTCTCTCTCTCTCTCTCTCTCTGCCTGTCCCTCAGTCTCATTATTTTGTCATAGTACTGATTGCCTGTGTTGTAAACCGGTTTGAGTCGTGCTAATCTGCCTCCCTTAATTTCCGACTTAAGTTTGCAAAATGTCACATACGTGCAAATTAAAGATCATCGGTTATGTCCACATTAATACATTTTAGTTTTAAACACATCATGTTTACATGTGGTGTCTTCACTACTCTGGAGTTTTCGAGCCCTTTTGGAAACACTGCTGGCCTCGTTTTAGTTTGAAAACTCCGGAGTAACATTTTAAGGTGAAAATGGAGATGTTTGGAAACAACGTTCGCTTCCTGACTGGGTCTCATCAGTCATGATGTGTCCTTCCCTGATTTGACATGTGACCCTTTTCCAGAAGAAAACAAATGGGATCAGCTGTTTATCCTAGTACGCGCGTGACTAGTGTACATGAATGGTCACGTGATATATATATATATATATGGGGGCGGAGGTTATTTCTGATGCAGAGCTAAAACACTCATCTGGATGATCATTTTTGTTTTCTAATTAAAATGTATTCACCTGAATGTAGCTTAAGTACTAGTGCGCTCACTAGTTTTTGATACTTGGGGGGGAATAATTTGAGCCTTACAAGACACACAATTGGGAATTATTTCCCTAATAATGCACCATAACCCCCTGAAACCATCTACTGTAAATCACACAGTAAGCTACATGGTCAGCAAGCATCTATTGCAGTGTACTTAATGCAGAAATGATGTTTGCGAAGGTTGCAAGCATACAGGCCCACACGCCGTTTGTGTTTTTGTATCGTCCGTCGCGAATAAATGCTCCAGGACTGCAGGTGGTGCTGTTAAAAATGTCATGACTGCAGAATTAATGAATAAACAGCAGTGATGCTGGAAAAACATAAAGGTGTTGCTCTGATAGCTGCTCATCAGATTCATCCATCCAATGGGGAAGCCATGGCCTAATGTTTAGAGAAGCAGCTTTGGGACCAAAAGGTAATCGGTTTGATTCCCTGGACCAACAGGAACTGGCTGAAGTGCCCTTGAGCAAGGCACTGAACCCCTAACTGCTCCCCAGGCTGCTCTGGGTATGTTGAACATCGCTCTGGATAAGAGTGTCTGCTAAATGCCTGTAAGGTAATGCAATGGATCATCTTGGGACCTCCTGATTTGTAATGACCAATCCCACGTAGGCTTGGCTGTGGAGAGAGTTTTTCCACCATTTGTCCAGCTGCCATGTGCATGACTGGGCAAACGAAGCCTTTGTACGATGTAGGATTATGTCGTATTGTTTGTGGACTCTAGCTGAAGGTTGGCAGATCAGTGGTCGAAACATTGGACGACCGATCGGAAGGTTGTTGGTCAAATCCCAGTTATATATAAAAATGAGAAGTCGCTCTGGATAAGGATTTTTTTCAAATGCCATAAGTGTAAATGTAAAGGTTGTGTCTGTATCTGGTATTCTCAGCTTTAACTCTGCTCTATGTACTGCATCACCACGAGTTGCCCTAGTGGTTCACGTATCTGCCTCTCGAACGGGAGATCGTGAGTTCTACTCACGGCCGGGTCATACCAAAGACCATCATGAAAAAAAGGTACCTACTGCCGTCTGGCAAGGCACACTGCAATATAGATGCGAGTGGGGAGTCAAACTCTTGTGGTTACCAGAGGACTAGCCCTCCACTGTAACCCTAGCTATGTAATAGGCGAGAGGCCGAGGGCTACGGAAACTGAGATCGGCGCCGCCCTATGCGCCATATGGCGTGGGAAGAACTTTGATGTTGCTGCATCAGAATCAGTGCCAGTATGGCAGGATCAGTGTGGGTAGGGCCTCAGCTGATTTTGTGCTTTGCGAAATGAATTTAACCAATACTGCTTCACACACGTGTGTGTGTGTGTGTGTGTGTGTGTGTGTAGTGTTGGGAAGGTGTATACCCTCTTTGCTGAATGATGACACCTCTGACTTCAGTATCTACAACATGACGCACAATGAGACTATGAACACGATCAAGAATGCTACGAGGTAACATCACATACACATGCACTCCCACATATAATCTACACACATTCACAGATACAGAGGCTGTAAAATACACTATATGACCAAAAGTTTGTGCTCCCTCACCATCACACCCACATGTCCTTGTTGAATATCCCATTCCAGATTTATTCCCTTTTCCTGTTACAGTAAGGTCTTCTCTCCTCTCATCATCTCTCCTCTGGGAAGGCTTTCCACTAGATTTTGGGGTGTGGCTGTCAGGATTTGAGATCATATAGTTCAGCTACAAGAGCATTAATGAGATCAGGTACTGATGTTAGGATGTTGAAGAGGTTCCAGTTCATCCCAAATGTTTTCAGTGGCATTCACTTCAGTCAGGGCTCTGTGTAGGACACTCAAATTCTTCACTCCAGCCTTAACACCATGTCTTCATGGAGCTTCTGCGCTTCGTGCTCAGGAGCATGGTCATGCTGGAACAGGTTTGGGCCTCTTAGTTCCTGTGAAGGTAATATGTAATGTTACAGGATGCAGAGACGTTCTACAGTAAATGTACTTCCAGATTTGTGGTAACATTTTCTTGATGGTTAGGGGTGCACATACTTTTGGACATATAATGCCACATCCTGTACAGCATGCACCCATACACATGTACTTAAACCCTCTCTCTCTCTCACACACACACACCTTCCTGCACCAATGTGCTGTAATGTGTATTTCTCTTTCCTTGGCAGTGATGGAAGTTTTTCAGCGTGAGTGAACACGAGTGTATTTGTGCATTTCAAAACCGCTCAGTTTCCCTGAATTTTTTTTTTTAAACCTCAGTCACCTCTTGTTTCCTTTCTTCCTTAACCTGTGTCTGAAATTGATTCCAGCTGATTCCAATCCAAAGTAAATTAAAGTCCACTGGGCAGATCTACAGTGCAGGCACAAGCACAATACTGTTACCTCTCATGCGTTTGAAATACTTGTAGGTCATATGATTGTGGTCCATAACCTACAGAAAAGCTCAGGTCAAAACTAGATGTAGCTTGGATTTAAGGAAGTATGGATACATGCTAACCAGGAATGAACAGGTACTAGGTATTAGTCTACATAATTCCTGCAGATCTAGAATCTGAGGACCAGTTGGAACTAGGATTGGGAGATGAACAGGAAGTAAGAAAAGGAGTTCAGGATGAACAAGATCAAAGGATAAAGAATAATTAGGATTTAATGACGAGGGACAAGTAAGATCTAGACCTGAAGAATGAACAGGGTCTAGGAAGGAGGATTGATTTGGTGTCTTGAGACAAGGAATGATTTGGAAAAAGGGATAATGGTGGATTAGTCAAGTCAAGTTTATTTGTATAGCGCTTTTAACAATAAACACTGTCGCAAAGCAGCTTTACAGAATTTGAACGACTTAAAATATGAGCTAATTTTATCCCTAGTCTATCCCCAATAAGCAAGCCTGTGGCGACGGTGGCAAGGAAAAACTCCCTCAAATGGCATGGGGAAGAAACCTCGAGAGGAACCAGACTCAAAAGGGAACCCATCCCCATCCGGGCAACAACAGACAACATGACTATAACAGTCCTAATATAAAGTCAGCTTCGTTGATGCTATGAAACCCGAGCGCAAGACCATTCACAACAACCGCAGTCCCAAAGTCAGCAAGTCAACTGCAGTCCCCAGCCACAAAAGCACCACTGCAAGAGTCTAGAGCGTCCTCCAGACGCAACCCCCAACTGTCCACGTGGGGCCGCCTTCCACAGGAGCGATGCGATTAGGGTCTAAGGAAGAGGGACAGTTGGGATCTAGTGATGAGGCATGAACAAAATTTGGGAAACATAGAAAATTGGGATCTCGAGGTGAATGATTAGGATCTAGGGTAGAGGAATGAACGAATGGGGATGTGAAATGACCAGGAACTTGAGAGATCTGTCTGAATTGGTCATAGGAATAGGAAATGAACTAGGGACAAGGAATGAACTATGGAGGAGGTACAATAAGAAATGAACTATATCAGGAACCAGAACTGTTGAATTTAATGAACAAAAAAGTGGAGACAATGAATCAATAGTAACAACTCAGGAGTACAAGGTACCAGAGATGAGAAGTGCTCAGGAACTAGTACCAGAGAAACCACTAACTAGGAAGAGTAATGCATGATGAACAGGAATGAGGAATGAATTAGGGATGAGTGCACAGTAAGTAGGACCAAGGTTGAGGAATGATGAAGAACCAACCAACAAATGAAAACTCAGGATGAGAAATGAGCAGGATCTAGAGCTAGACAGGAACATCATCTCATCACTGCCAAATGTGGTTTACACTCACAGTAGGGCTTTATATTTATAAATTGGACTCAGCATTTTTTTTTCTTTCTCTTTGGTCGCCTTGTAGATAGCGGCGGTTCCACTACTAGAGCATCTCAAACAATTAGAATATTGTGAAAAAGTTCAATATTTATCAGTTATTTAAGAAAGGGAAAATGTTTTATCTATTCTAGACTCGTTACACGTAAACTAAAATGTTTCAAACGTTTTTCTGTTTTAATTTTGATAATTGGCTTCAGCACACAATTTTTTTTTTCAAATTAGAATATTTCATTTCAAGTTTGAGAAACGGTATATAAAAAAAAAAGTCAAAGTCCCTTCTATGCCAGGATCTGGTCTTCCCAGGCAGTCTCCTGTCCCAGTACTAACCAGCTCTTTGAAGCGTATGGGTGCAGTGCCGATGTCCGTTCCCATAGCCCCTGGCCTTTCACCTATCCAGCTAGGGTTACAATGGGGGGTGGGTCCTCTGGTAACCGCGAGAGTTTGACTTCCCTACTTACATCTGTATTGTAGCATGCCTTGCCATATGGCAGTAGGTACCATTTTTATGATGGTCTTTGGTATGACCCAACCGCAAGTGCAACTCACAATCTCCCGGTCAAGAGGCGGACACAGTAACCACTAGGCCAGCTCGTGGTTAAAAAACATATAAATACCATATATCTCTCAGTCTAGTTCAGTACACAGAACCACAATTATGGGGAAGACTGCTGACTTGACAGTTGTCCAGAAGATGATCATCGACTCCCTCCACAAGGAGGGTAAGCCATAGGTCATTGCTGAAAAGGCTGGCTGGAAAAGGTGCACAAGCACAGCCTTGAGAGGATCATCAAGAAAAGTTGATTCAAGAACTTGGGAGAGCTTCACAAGGAGTGGACTGAGGCTGGTGTCAGTGAATCAAGAGCCACCATGCACAGATGTCTTCAGGAAAGGGGCTACAACTGTAAAGCACGGTCACATTCCTAATATCAAGCCCCTCCTGAACCAGAGACAGCATCAGAAGTGTCTTACCTGGGCTAAGGAGAGAAAGAACTGGATTGTTGTTCAGTGCTCCAAAGTCCTCTTTTCAGTAAGTTTTGCATTTCATTTGGAAATCAAGGTCCTAGAGGAAGAGTGGAGAGGCTCAGAATCCAAGGTGTTTGAAGTCCAGTGTGAAGTTTCCACAGTCTGTGATGATTTGGGGTGCCATGTCATCTGCTGGTGTTGGTCCACTGTGTTTTATCAAGTCCAAAGTCAACACCACTGTCTACCAGGAGATTTTGGAGCACTTCATGCTTCCAGCTGCTGACAAGCTTTATGGAGATGCTGATTTCCTTTTCCAGCAGGACTTGGCACTTGCCCACGGTGTCAAAACTATGACCAAATGGTTTGCTGAACATATTACTATGCTTGATTGGCCAGCTAACTCACCTGACCTGAACCCTAGAGAGAATCTATGGGCTATTGTCAAGAGGAAGATGAGAAACACCCCACCCAAAAATGATGTTCGTCCTTCGGGGTCAAAGATGGCCATGACTTCAATTTGGTGGGTGGTGGTTGTGGGTCCGGAGGTGACTGATGGGGCCAATTTGGGCTTTGAACGTTTGCCCACACATTGATGTTCTACATGCCAAGGTTGAGTACCTTTTCTATCTTTTTGTTGTATTTCGACTGCTGAGTGGGATCCCCGCCAGCCACCGTGTGCTGGCCAGGGTGAGGTGAAGCAGGCTATTTTTGGGGCACCTTTTCTAGCCCCTTCCTCCATGGAGGTGAGGGGCTAGAATCCTAAACAGGGCTGCCGAACTCCAGTGCTGCTTTGTTCTAGCAGAGAACGACCCTGTGCCCTGGGCCATCTGTGTGCAGGTTCGTGACTACAGCTTCCAGTGTTTCCACACCTGCTGCTTCACCACTTGCCCATTGCCACAGGACTTGAATTTGAACTTGAAGTCATGACTTGCACGTAACTTGGATTAGAGTGAGGGAGAGTTGTGCAGCCGTCAGCCTCACTCTCTCATCCCGACCTAACTGGGTCCAGGAGCAAGACAGAATCAAGATGTTGGGATGCAGTGGATGGCCAACAGTGTTCTATGTGTTGCACTGTGCTTTGTTCGTGCTCCACAAACGCTTTGCTGGGTCCGCCTTCCTGCCTGTTGAACCACCAGGTGGTGGTCTCCTCCGCACAGTCTGCTGAGTCCAGTCTTTGGTTGTAACCCTGACCGTGGGGAGCAAGGGGTTGCTAGTGCTTGCTCAAGACACCAGCCCAGGCTAGTGGAGGGAAGGGGACACTTTACTACTCCATTGCATGGTGGTCAAGGACAGCACACACCCACTGTCCAAAATACAGACCCAGAAATACAGACGAACTGAAAGCTGCTATCAAAGCAACCTGGGCTTCAGTAAAACCTCAGCAGTGCCACAGGCTGATCGCCTCCATGCCACGTCCCACTGATGCAGTAATTCATGGTAAAGGAGCCCCAACTAAGTACTGAGTGTATAAATGAACACACACTTTTCAGAAATTGGACATTTCTGTATTGCAAATCCTTTTTTTGATTGATCTTAGGAAATATTTTAATAATTTGAGATCCTGGATTTCTGCTTTTCATGAGCTATAAGCCATAATCATCAAAATTAAAACAAAAAGGCTTGAAATATTTCACTTTACATGTAGTGAATATAGAATATATGAAAGTTTACCTTTTTGAATTAAATTACGAAGGAGATTAACCTTTTCATGATATTTTAATTATTTGGGATGCTCTAGTACATGCGCCGAATTCTAGAGCTTGTAGTTTGCTTCAATGTAGAGTGTGTGTGTGTGTGTGTGTGTGTGTGTGTGTGTGTGTGTGTGTGTGTGTGTGTGTGTGTGTGAAGCTGTAGTGCGCTTTGAGCTGTGCGTCTGTAGTTGCTGAGTTGTGAACAGGGTTTTCTTGAGGGTTAGTGAATCATGAGTAGTGTTACAGAGTCTCTCTCTCTTTGTCTCTCAGTGAGCTTTTGGGTGAGTTTAACCTCCGAGATGTGGGCGTTCGCATCTTCGCAGACTTTGCTTCTACTTGGCAGTGGATCGTTCTGTAAGTGTGAAATAAAACAGAATTATATTTTTGTCACAGTTATAACATTCTCTCCATTTCTGGCTTCAGACCTTCTCTGTTCCTCCCCTTCTCCTCCAGCAAGTCCTCTTTACCTCCGTCTCGAGCCTGTTTCAGGACGGAGTGAAGTGTGTTGTATGTTTCAAAGCATATGTGTTTAGATGGTGTTTTTTTTTTCTCCAGGCCCTCCTGGCTGAACATTCCAGAACGCTAACAGGCCACAAAATTCCTGTTTGAATTTTCTAAACTCTCTTAATTTGCTCTAGATCTTTAATATTTGAGAAGATTCTGTTTTGTTTTAAAGTTTGAGATCTTTTTAATCTTGTTCTGGTAATTTTTTTTTTTTTTAATTACTTGTATTCCTTCATCTGGACCTAACCTGAAGATGGCATATTTTGCAAGCGAACTAGCAACGTTTTCAAAAAGTAGTTAGTTAGTTTTGTATAGCAAGGGTCCACTTTTTAAAGAGTTCACAGATATCACTTGCTGGTTATATCCCTACAGTATTCAACAATAACCCCACACATCCCTCTGAACTTCGTAAAAGTGTTTTTGTTCCGTTTCTTCGTCTGTGCTACCATGTTGACTTAAAAAGCAAGGTAATGTAAAAGCCGACCTGTAAACAGATCCTGCGAACAGTGCCGCCAAAAATCTCCCCAGAAATCGTTACTAACTCTGAAATGTCGCTAAAAGTCACTAGATTGCGTCATTCACGGATCAGTGAAGGGTGACTTTTGATGTTGCTTGAAAACGAGAACAGAAGTTGCGAAAGTTGTGAGAAGTTGCTAAATTTATCGACCTTTCTGATTTCTTGTCCCGAGGTAAGGTCAAAAAGTTGCTAACTCTAGTGATAAAGTCGCTATATTGGCAACACTGCCTGCGAAAAGTGGAGACAGGAGATCAGGAACATTTGCCTGACACCGCCATCTGGTGTTTACAGCTGGAACTGCAGAACCTTACTTAGAGCTTTGATTATTAAAAATGGCAGCAGGCTGAGCTTTAATATTCTTAATATTCACTCCTCAGTAAGGGGAAGGTGACCAGGACGAGGGAACAACACTTCTGAAATGTGATGTACTAGTTTTGTGTGTGTATAAAATATGGTCTCTCATACGTTCCCACAGAGGGCTGGTGATAGCGATGGTCGTCAGTTTGCTGTTCCTCCTTCTCTTACGCTTCCTGGCGGCCATCTTGGTGTGGGTCCTGATCATTGGGGTTCTGGCAGTAGGAGCATTCGGTAAGAGTGTGGGTGATACAGTGAGGGACTGATGGTGAATGATGATGATGATGATCACTCTGTCTCTCATCACTCTCAGGTATCTGGTACTGCTATAATGAGTACGCGTCCCTGAAAGACTCCACTTTGACCTACAACAGCGTCGGCTTCACTACTAACGTTAACGTGTACCTGCAGATCCGCGACACCTGGCTGGCCTTCTGTAAGTCTCTCTACATCCGAAAGCTCCACTGTTTTACAGAGAAAGGCACAGTGAAGAGTTATTACTGGTTCTAGCGCAGGAGCAGAAAGAAGAAATGAATAATTCTGTTTCCTTCACCATCATAACCGTTCCACTGGAGTGGGTTCAGTGTTTCTCCTGCAGCACCACTGACCGCCCGGGATATTCACCAACACCAGTTTATCCATGTGTTAATGTTTAACCAAGGACAGTGATTGTTTACAGGGGCATTGTGGGCGGAGACTGATCTGATTGGTTCCTGTGTGTGTCTCAGTGATCATTCTGTCTGTGGTGGAGGCGATTCTCCTGTTGACTCTGATTTTCCTCAGAACTCGAATTCTCATTGCCATTGCTGTTATTCAGGAGTCCAGCAGGTACACACACACACACACACACACACACACTGTATATTTCATTAGCATAAGAGTGTAATTCCAGTCTTCTAGATATCATTTATTTCATCTGTCAATTTCATAGAAAATGTTATGCTTATGTATAAAAATGAACTGTGTGTGTGTGTGTGTGTGTGTGTGTGTGTGTGTAGGGCGGTGGGCTACATGATGTCAACACTGATTTACCCAGTAATCACCTTCGTGATGCTCGTTGTGTGTGTTTCCTACTGGGGCATCACTGCTCTGTATCCTTCCACTGTATTGTGTGTGTGTGTGTGTGTGTGTGTGTGTGTGTGTTTTTCCTTAACACAGTGCGTTTGTAGTTATCTGGCTACATCCGGAGGTCCAGTGTACAATGTTATAGCTTTGAACTCTTCAGAAAGCGGCTGTGGTTTCATCAGGGGCAACGAGAGCTGTGACCCAACGGTACACACATATACACACACACACACACACGGACAACTGGACATCATCTTTCTTCCTCCCTCACATGCTCTGCCCTCTTTCTCTCTCTTGGCTAATTTCCATCCCTCCAGTTTCTCTCCACCCACCTCTGTCGTTCCCACAATCCCCATCATTCTCTGTCCATCACCAGAAGAAGAAGCCTTTATTTATCCCCCGCATGACTGTGCAGTGAAATTCTTTTCTTCACGTATCCCAGACTGTGAGGACGTTGGACTTGTCATTATATATATTACACCAGTCATCATTCTCTCTCTCCCTGATGTCTCACGTCTCCTCTTCATCTGTCCATCCCTGTGTGTGCAGACGTTTAACTCCTCGGCGTACGGGAGCTGTCAGTCTGCACGCTGCGCCTTTATAAAGTACAACACGGAGGGTCTGTTCCAGAGGAACCTCTTTAACCTGCAGCTGTATAACGTGGTGGGCTTCCTGTGGTGCGCCAACTTCGTCATCGCTCTGGGACAGTGCACGCTCGCCGGAGCCTTCGCCTCCTACTACTGGGCCTTCCACAAACCCTCCGACATCCCAGCATGCCCTCTGATCTCCTCCTTCATGAGGGCGCTGCGGTGAGCACCTCCTCAACACGTCCTTTAGGTTTGGAGAAAGGAGATGTGGTCCTGAGGTCACTCTCTCCTGGACAATCCAACTTTTTAAACACTGAGGTTTAAACGCTGATAAACATCTTATTTTCTTCTTTTTAATTTTTTAAGCGCCAGTAAGGCAGTGGAGCTAACTGCAGTCTGAAAGATGAAGTGGTTTGAAAGCTGGCTTTTTATTTTTTCAAAAAAATAAACGGTGTGTGTGTGTGTGTGTGTGTGTGTGTGTGTGTGTACGCTCTCTGACTCTCTCTCAGGTATCATGTTGGCTCTCTGGCGTTCGGTGCTCTGATTCTCACACTCGTGCAAATAGTGCGCATCATTCTGGAGTACATCGACCACAAATTCAGAGGTACACACACATACACGGAACACACACAGGGTCAATCTGGACTCCTCAGATCACATGACCTTTCTCCATCGCTCCAGAGTCCAATCTTTATGCTCACGAGCAAACTGAAGCCTTTTCTCCTGATTAGTCTCACTAATGAGTGGGTTTCTTACAGACACACAGTGGTTTAGTCCCAATCCTGTGAGATCTCATCCCACTGTGAGTGGAAATGATCTTAATTTCACTATTAAACACAGCCAAGAGCCGTACTGTCCATGATTATTATTATTTTATTTATTTTTTTTATACCCTTACTCCAAGGGGGGGGGGGGGGGGGGGGGTATTGGTTTACCTCTGTCTGTTCGTCTGTATCTCCGTCTGTCTGAATTCCTTTTTTCTCAGCAACCACAAATCATAGCCACTTGGTACAGAACTTCAGCTTGGGGTTCTATACCGTGTTTACCGTTTTCAGGTCTGTTGCACATCGACTTCCTGTTTACCAACTGAATGTATTTGCGAAACGTATAGCGTGGATTTTGACGCTATTTCAAAATGACAGTTTCCCAGGATGCTATGTGAAATCCCTGGGGAGAGACACTGCTCTTTACTGACTTGTTTCAGGGTTCATTATTTGTAGAAGTCAGTATTCATAATAAGTGTCCTATTCCTTCGATTGCTCGTATTCTGATCTGAGCGAGAGCGAGGGATACGTCAGTGAGCAGTAGATCACAGTTGGTCTTGTTTTTTCTATGATTCCACTTCACCAAGCGTTTCAGTGATCTCTGATCAGAGTCAGTCAGGATTTTTTTTTTCCGCCCACATTCCTTCAGTGAAGTTGTCGGTTCATCTCGATCCTTCCGGGGTTTAATAATGTGTTGGCCAGTTCTGAACCCAGTTCCAGTCATTTCAGCTCACATCTCCGGAGTTGTTTTCTTTGCTTGATGCAGGACAATAATTTGACCTTCTGATAAACAGTAACATCTTTTCCATGAGCACGGGATACGACTTCCGACATGTGAGTTGAAGGCAAGGCAAGTTTATTTATATAGCACATTTCATACACAGTGGCAGTTCAATGTGCTTTACAGAAGTAAAAGCAGAACAGTAAACAATAGAAAATAAAATTACATAAAATAATTGGGGAAGAAAAATAATAAGAATTAAACAATAGTAGAAATAAAATAATAAAATGAAATAAAGTTCAAAAAAGGAATCAGCCTTGAGATTAATTATTATTATGGGTTTAACTCATAAAGCGCGCTCTTCCCGTGGCTCTTCCACGAGGATCACCAAAAATCGTCCCGCAGACAAAATCTACGAGGATCACCAAATAAAATTGTCCCGCAGACAAAATCTACGAGGATCACCAAAAATTGTCCCGCAGACAAAATCTACGAGGATCACATAAAGCGCGCTCTTCCCATGGCTCTTCCACGAGGATCACCAAAAATCGTCCCGCAGACACAATCTACGAGGATCACCAAAAATCGTCCCGCAGACACAGTCTACGAGGATCACCAAATAAAATCGTCCCGCAGACAAAATCTACGAGGATCACCAAAAATCGTCCCGCAGACACAATCTACGAGGATCACCAAATAAAATCGTCCCGCATACAAAATCTACGAGGATCACCAAATAAAATCGTCCCGCAGACAAAATCTACGAGGATCACCAAAAATCGTCCCGCAGACACAATCTATGAGGATCACCAAATAAAATCGTCCCGCAGACAAAATCTACGAGGATCACCAAATAAAATCGTCCTGCAGACAAAATCTACGAGGATCACAGTAACAAAGAATTAAAGTAAAAGTAAAATCATTAAAATCCAAGATTAAAAAGAAATTAAAATAATGAAAGTAAAATCATTAAAATCAAAATTAAAAGAAATTGTTAAAGGAAATTAATTACTTAGATAAAAATCAAGTGAAAGCATCTGAAAACAGCTTTGTCTTGAGCCTGGATTTAAAACTAACAACAGTAGGAGCATTTTTGATCTCATCTGGAAGTTGGTTCCAAAGCTTAGCAGCATAGCAACTAAAGGCTGCTTCACCACACTTCGTTTTGACAGCTGGTATTACTAGCAAGTTTTTCTCTTGTGATCTTAGAGACCTAGTTGGTGCATATAATTGAAACATATCCAGTAGGTAGCTGGGTCCCATCCCATTTAATGTTTTAAATAGAAGAAGTAGTGCTTTAAAGTCAGTTCTATAGCTCACTGGGAGCCAGTGCAGAAGAAATGAGAAACGACTCACTGCATCAGTTAGAATTAAAGGAATCGTTGCAGCTGAAATTCATTAATCACTGCAGTAATTAACCAATCAAACGCTCTTATGGATTTTATTATTTAAATCCAGTTTTTTTGGTGAAGGCATGTATATGCTCGAGCGAACTCACTGGAGCTACATTAAACTCAAAATAACTAATCTAACGCTGTGAGCTGAGGATCAGACCACGCCCAGATTGTTAATGTGTGTCCAGGATACAGGTCTCGAACAGATGCAGCTCAAATATGTTTATCTCACACAAATGTTTCAAATTCATGGGTCGCGAATGCAAAGAAGTGTTGGATGATGTTATTAGTGTTCACTCTACTGTGTCTGTGTGTCCAGAGGCTCAGAACCCCTGTGCTCGGTTTCTGATGTGTTGTCTGAAGTGCTGCTTCTGGTGTCTGGAAAAGTTCATCAAGTTCCTCAACAGAAATGCTTACATTATGGTGAGACAGACACAGACAGACAGACACACACACACACACACACACGTGTGTTTTAAAGCTGAGCTCTTCTCTCTCTTCACAGATCGCTATTTATGGCAAAAACTTCTGCGTCTCGGCCAAAAACGCCTTCTTCCTGCTCATGAGGAACATCATCAGGTAACAATAACACCGTTATAGTAATAAACTCTGTGGTTAGATCTGATACAGGTGCTGTGTAGAGAATTAAACACTAAAATACACACATTAATAATCACCAATGATCAATAATGACAATCAATTAAATCAAGACAAAAAAGGAAACAAAATCTATAAATACCCCAAAGTGGGGAAAAAAGTGTTTAAAGAAGAAGTAAATAAATATCACGAAAGATAATTGTGTATATTACATATAAAAATGAACAGGAAATAAGTGTAATATAGTATAAACATAAACTTGTGTGTGTTTATATAAAGAAGTAAATAACTATATACAGTGGTGCTTGAAAGTTTGTGAACCCTTTAGAATTTTCTACATTTCTGCATAAATATGGCCTAAAACATCATCAGATTTTCACACAAGTCCTAAAAGTAGATAAAGAGAACCCAGTTAAACAAATGAGACAAAAATATTATACTTGGTCATTTATTTATTGAGGAAAATGATCCAATATTACATATCTGTGAGTGGCAAAAGTATGTGAACCTCTAGGATTAGCAGTTAATTTGAAGGTGAAATTAGAGTCAGGTGTTTTCAATCAATGGGATGACAATCAGGTGTGAGTGGGCACCCTGTTTTATTTAAAGAACAGGGATCTATCAAAGTCTGATCTTCACAACACATGTTTGTGGAAGTGTATCATGGCACGAACAAAGGAGATTTCTGAGGACCTCAGAAAAAGCGTTGTTGATGCTCATCAGGCTGGAAAAGGTTACAAAACCATCTCTAAAGAGTTTGGACTCCACCAATCCACAGTCAGACAGATTGTGTACAAATGGAGAAAATTCAAGACCATTGTTACCCTCCCCAGGAGTGGTCAACCAACAAAGATCAGTCCAAGACCAAGGCGTGTAATAGTCGGCGAGGTCACAAAGGACCCCAGGGTAACTTCTAAGCAACTGAAGGCCTCTCTCACATTGGCTAATGTTAATGTTCATGAGTCCACCATCAGGAGAACACTGAACAACAATGGAGTGCATGGCAGGGTTGCAAGGAGAAAGCCACTGCTCTCCAATAAGAACACTGCTGCTCATCTGCAGTTTGCTAAAGATCACATGGACAAGCCAGAAGGCTATTGGAAAAATGTTTTGTGGACGGATGAGACCAAAATAGAACTTTTTGGTTTAAATGAGAAGCGTTATGTTTGGAGAAAGGAAAACACTGCATTCCAGCATAAGAACCTTATCCCATCTGTGAAACATGGTGGTGGTAGTGTCATGGTTTGGGCCTGTTTTGCTGCATCTGGGCCAGGACGGCTTGCTGTCATTGATGGAACAATGAATTCTAAATTATACCAGCGAATTCTAAAGGAAAATGTCAGGACATCTGTCCATGAACTGAATCTCAAGAGAAGGTGGGTCATGCAGCAAGACAACGACCCTAAACACACAAGTCATTCTACCAAAGAATGGTTAAAGAAGAATAAAGTGAATGTTTTGGAATGGCCAAGTCAAAGTCCTGACCTTAATCCAATGGAAATGTTGTGGAAGGACCTGAAGCGAGCAGTTCATGTGAGAATATTGGATATTCTCCAATATTGGATCATTTTCCTCAATAAATAAATGACCAAGTATAATATTTTTGTCTCATTTGTTTAACTGGGTTCTCTTTATCTACTTTTAGGACTTGTGTGAAAATCTGATGATGTTTTAGGTCATATTTATGCAGAAATATAGAAAATTCTAAAGGGCTCACAAACTTTCAAGCACCACTGTATAATACGATGTTTCAATACCAAATAACACAGTAAAATATAAATGTATAATTCATTGTAAAATAAAGTTTATCTATACAAGAAAAATAAGTGAAAATCTGCTAAATATTATAAATGATAATAATATTTAATAAAGAATAAATGAATGATTTGGTTTTTACTGTTGTATTAATAATAATAATAATAATAATAATAATAATAATAATAATAATAATAATTAGTAGTTAAATTTATATAGTGCCTTTCAAAAAACCCAAGGACGCTTTACAATTATAGACAAGGAGAGAAAAAATCAATAAATAAGAAATTAATTAATGTTTAGAATTTAAACTATAAAAGTGTTTTCATTAAAAGAAACCTGTTTTATAGAAACATCTGGATTTGAACATCGATGATCAAATTTATTATTATTTAATGTTGGAGGGTCAAACTCCGAATCCGCCTGTTAGTGTTCGCACGGAGTGTAAGTGTGTGTGTGTGTGTGTGTTCAGGGTGGTGGTGCTGGATAAAGTGACCGACCTGCTGCTGTTCTTTGGCAAACTGCTGGTGGTTGGAGGAGTGGGTAAGTGGGGGGGAGACAGAGAGAGGGAAACAGAAACCGAGAGAGAGACAGTGAGTGAGTGGGTGGGCGGGCGGGCGGGGGAGAGAGAGAGAGAGAGAGACAGACAGATTCTCTGTTTTTTTTTAACTTGTTAATTTTCTTGTATTGTGTTTGTTGTTGAGTGCAGTGAATCTCCTAAAATAATTTCGTCATCACTCAGATTTACTCCGATCTGTTTGTTTATTTATTTGTTTGTTTATTTATATCCTCTTCAGGTGTGCTGGCGTTTTATTTCTTCACCGGCAAGATCGTGATTCCCAACTTGTCCTTCACCGCTTCATCACTCAACTACTACTGGATGCCCATCATTGTAAGAACACACACACACATCTGTAACTGATCAGTCCTAAGCCCCGCCCACACTCGGTTCCAGTTAAATGGAGGCCATATTGAGGTGTAGAGTAGAGTAGAGTAACTTTATTGATCCCTAGAGGGAAATTAAAGTGTCAAGTAGCTTATACAAAAATACAAAAAAAAAAAAAAAAGGAATGTGTGTGTGTGTGTGTGTACAGGCGGTGGTGGTTGGTGCGTATCTCATTGCAAGTGCGTTCTTCAGTGTCTACAACATGTGTGTGGACACACTCTTCCTCTGCTTCCGTAAGTACTGCTCACAGGGCTGCATGTAGCCACGCCCCCTTCACTGTCCATTAGTTTAATTGTTCACTATGATCGTGTTCCTCACTGTGTTCTTCAGTGGAGGATCTGGAGAGGAACGACGGCAGCGCTGAGAAACCCTACTACATGTCCAAGAACCTGATGAAAATCCTGAACAAGAAAAACAAGCAGCCCAAAAAATGAACCTTCACTTCCTGCTCCACGAAAACAACCAATCAGCTTCTAAATGCTTCCACACACTGCACTTTAGCCTCCTTTATTAACTTGTACTGTTTTTTTTGTTTTTAGCATTCATTAGCGTTTAGTGATCATTAGAGGTCCATCTCTGTACGTCCCAAACCAAACATAAGCGTAATGCTGACTAAAGATTCAACCTGAACTAAACATAAACACAACACTAATGACTCAACCCTGAACCAGCATCCAGCTCAAATTTCTCCTTCACCATGTTGGATTAGCACTGTTTGTTTAGTATGAGCAAGTTTCATCCTTCAATTCAAGCAACTCGTGCTTCAAAGACTAATCCCAGACTCAACATGTCTTCCCAGTGTCTCTCTAAACATCTGAGTTTGTTTTGGATTCTTTAGTCAGACGCTTGATGACTGTTATTTTTTTTTATCCTCCGTTAACACTTTTGACGTTAGCTGTTCGATTGATGTTTTTCTTTGATTGTTTTAGCGTTAGCAACTCCATTCACTGAATTTATTCCATTTTTAAAGACTAAAACTCTGACACGATGCACTTTTGGAGTGAAGTATAGCAAATTTTTAAATTTCTATTTCAGAACATGTGATAGGTTAGCATCCGTTAGCAAAGTAATATGAGTTTATTTTTCAGGCTGCAAAAAGGATACTCCTTTTAAAATGCAATACTTCACAAAGACTAATCCCAGACATAACGATTTATCCAGACGCTGGTGAAAAGAGCGGTGTTGAACCTGTAGGTTCATTTCGAAATTTGTTAACATTAACCTGGCTTAATGAAATATTAATGAATAGTGATCAATCCCAACATGCTTAACACTAACCCCAGACTAAACACACACAATTAACCGGTGTTTATCTGAAGCTGAATATTTCCTTCTTTCCTGTAACGATTGTGATTAGAATTAACATCAACACCTTTTAAATTTAGCTGTGCGATTTATCTAATGACTAATCCCAGACTTGACCCGTGTGTATTGGAGAAACCAGTCAAAATGTTGGAGGAAGTCAAACGTAGCTTTCTTTTCTTGGGGAAAAAAGGATTAGCATTTGTTTAACTGTAGAGTTTATTGAACAAACACTTCACGAAGACTAATCCCAGAGTTCATACAGCAAGCTATTGAAATGTTTTCATTTTTAATCCCCCAGGTAGTGAGTCTTATGTCAAGAGATATATTTATATTTTATATTCTGTGTGTCTGAACACCGCCAAGATTCAGTTTTTACGTTAATGTTTGCATGAGCAATTATTTTAAGACATTTCTTTTTATCAGTGCCTGTTGATTATTTGTATAAATCGAATGAAGCCATCACGCTCCAGTTTTATCAGCTGCAGCTTTTAGCACCAGGAGAAAGTTTTATTTTTGAACAAATATATTTGTTTAATCTCTGTGAAAGTGAAGATACTGTAGAACTGTTAAAACACATTTCTGTAACAATTCTGTATGAATGACTTTTTATAGTTGATTTCAGTCAACAGAGTGTATTTATACAACTGTGAAATAAAGTGTTGGATATAAACAGTGGGCGTGTCTCCGTCTCCATGTTCCACCGTCCGGGATCCACGGAGGGCAGATGGAAGGAATCGATCATGAACATGACCAGAGAAAAGAATAAAACGGTACTGAATAGGGAAAAACAACTTCCTGTTAAACTATAATGGGTTTCCTGGTTACACAGTTGTACTTTATAGAAGTGAGTTATTTATATTCAAGTGCTGTGTCTGAAATCACTCACCCCAACACTTCTTTCTTTCAGTGTGACTGCAATGCATGATGGGACATACTGCTTGGTTAGTGACCATCGGTTGTTCACTATATAGGGTGTAATAATTCTCACTATATGTACATTCAGACAGCACTACAAAATAGTGACCTCACTGTATAGTCCAGCGAGTGATTTCAGACCGATGCTCTCATCACCCAGACGGGGATGGGTTCCTCTTAGAGTCTGGTTCCTCTCAGGGTTTCTTCCTCAGGAGGTCTTGGGGTCACCCTGGTCACCTCAGGCTTCGTCATCAGAGGCAAATTTATTCCTTCATACTGTGTGTTTAAACTCTGTTTTTCTGGAAAGCTGCTTTGTGATGATCTCATCTCATCATCTCTAGCCGCTTTATCCTGTTCCACAGGGTCGCAGGCAAGCTGGAGCCTATCCCAGCTGACTACGGGTGAAAGGCAGGGTACACCCTGGACAAGTCGCCAGGTCATCACAGGGCTGACACATAGACACAGACAACCATTCACACTCACACCTACGCTCAATTTAGAGTCACCAGTTAACCTAACCTGCATGTCTTTGGACTGTGGGGGAAACCGGAGCACCCGGAGGAAACCCACGCGGACACGGGGAGAACATGCAAACTCCGCACAGAAAGGCCCTCGCCGGCCACAGGACTCGAACCCGGCCCGGACCTTCTTGCTGTGAGGTGACAGCGCTAACCACTATACCACCGTGCCGCCCGCTTTGTGACGATATTAAACACATTAGACTGAAGTGAAGGGAATAGAACAGCGACACCACACTGAAATGGAAAAGATACATTGGTACAGCGGCAGTAACCTGATGAACCGCTGTTCCTTTTTAGCCGTAATGATATTTCTGCATTGGAAATAATTTCCTTATAGCTGCAACAGTGTAATAAGAAAAACCCAACTGTTATCACAGGCTGCTTGTTCTGAGGAATTGGAAGGGGCGTGGCCAAAATAATAGTGTGGAATTTAATTAGAGAATTAATTCATTGGGGCGGCACGGTGGTAGTGGTTAGCACTGTCGCCTCACAGCAAGAAGGTCCGGGTTCGAGCCCCGTGGCCGGCGAGGGCCTTTCTGTGCGGAGTTTGCATGTTCTCCCCGTGTCCGCGTGGGTTTCCTCCGGGTGCTCCGGTTTCCCCCACAGTCCAAAGACATGCAGGTTAGGTTAACTGGTGACTCTAAATTGAGCGTAGGTGTGAATGTGAGTGTGAATGGTTGTCTGTATCTATGTGTCAGCCCTGTGATGACCTGGCGACTTGTCCAGGGTGTACCCCGCCTTTCGCCCGTAGTCAGCTGGGATAGGCTCCAGCTCACCTGCGACCCTGTAGAACAGGATAAAGCGGCTAGAGATAATGAGATGAATTGATTCATTGATAAACAGGTCATTGATTATTCAGGAAGAAGGGAAGCAAATATTTCTCACATTATTATAAAATATACTTCCTTCTGAATCGCTCAGTCAAACAGGCCGTTCCAAACACTTCAGAGGAACATCATTTAATTAAGAATTGGAGAGAAGAAAACATATGAATTATTAGGATGCGCAGCTACAATGATCTCACCTGAAACACGCAGGAGAAAACAAGCAACAACTGTTAAATGGATCAAAGAGGCATCAGAATGGCAAAGATTCAGCCAATCAGCCAGGACCTCCAGAAAGAGCAAAGATGATCTAAAATGACCTCAAGTGCCGTCACAGTCAGAAGGCGTTTGATCGAAGCTCGGCCATCAGCAAGAAGCCCCACTGTTGAAAAAAACGGCACGTGCAGAATCCGGTAAAATTCACCAAGGAACACATCGACCGGCCCAAAGAGACGTGAAATGGCGTAACGTTTCGTTGACTGATGAGAGTAAAAAAGTGTTCTTTTTGGGTTTAGTGCTCATCGACAGAACATCAGATGACCCCAGGTTCTGAATTCAAGCCACAGTGAAGCATGGTGGCACAGAAAAATCATGGCCTGGGGATGTTTTTCATATGACAGCGCTGGGCCGAGTTATCATATCGCAGGGATCAGTCTGAACACATCAGAATACTGCAGGAAAAGCCCCTGAAATGGGTGTTTCAACAACATGACCCCAGACACACACGTAAACAAGAACATCTCGGTTCCACACGGAAAGGATTGAGGTAATGTAGTGGCAGCTCGATCCCCCGACCTCAACCTCGCTGAAACCCGTTTACAGCAGCCAGACGCTGGTTGACTCGGTGCACAGCAGTTCTCAAAAACACCGATTACACAACTAAATACTACTTCAGCTTGAGTTTGAAGAGAACTTTTTTTTTTAGAACAGATTAATGTTCCTTTTCTTTGCTTCCTGTAAAAGAACACTACTGAATTGAGAACATTAGTTTGTACTTTGATTTGGAATTAAATGTGTTTGAAATATGGAAATAAAAGCTATTAAAATATTTCACTTCTTTTATAAAAACACACTGTACTGTTTTTTTTTTTTTATTTGAACACAACTGTACAAAATAGAACCGAACAGAAAATAGAGAGGAACAGAAAAGAACTTGTATGTATTCTATAAAACAGAACAGAATTAAAAATATACAGAGCAGAATATAAACTAGAACCGAACCAAATAAAACAAGAGAAATGAACAGGAAACAGAACAGTGTGTGTACAGCCAGTAGGGAACATTTATTCACCACCTTTCAGTAATTAGCCCCACCCCCTTATTAGACTCCTATAAGCTCCGCCCACAGCAACCAACACAAATAGAATTCTTTTATTCAGATCAGAAAAGACGAGCAATACGACAGCAAGAGAAAACGCACGCGCACTCAATTCCAGTCCTGATTTTAACACCCCCTCGTCCACTTCCCCTTGACGGAGTCGACTCGGCCATCTTAAGAGCCTTTTTTGTTACTGAATCAGTCAATTATTATAATAAAACGGCGGCTGGTTAAAAGGGCGTACTAAAACCACCTCAGCATGCTAGTCAAAAACAGCAGCAAAGAGCCCATAGTGTTCCGAGCTAGCTCCTGGAACACCACTGCAGTGTTTCGGTCTGGTTGCTGGAAATCTCCGGAACAGGGTTCTCATCGCTCCACACTCCCCGTGTGGCAGCGCGAGTGCTCGCGGTCAGGCGAAGTTAAAAAGGGGTGTGTTAGAAAAAGTGTCTTTGTATCTGATATCATTCGCCTCTTCCATAACTCATCAATCTTACAGGAAAAAAAAAAAAAAACAGAAATAGTTGATCAACATCATGACAAAACACTTACACACTTAAGAACTGGGAGAACACATCATGGTGTGAACCCACACCCATACTGTAGGATTCTGTAAGTTGCATTACAGTGCTTGTAACACACTGAACACTAATTTCATACTATATAAGCTCCGCCCCCAACATCCTGTCAGTGTACCTAGCACCTAGCATTACCGTCGGCCATTTTAACTCTCCGTCCCACATGAGATCGTGATCATTTCATTTCTCTGTGGACCGTTCAACGCGTTTCGTTTAATGGACATTCTATCACTAACCTTCTCCACTGACCCGTTAAAACAGCACGCTATAACGATGCAGTCACTCTCCGTTCACACTGGCGAGCTCCCAGGCGTCTGGTTTCTCCGTACGTGCCGACACACAGCCGGGATCTCAGACATGCTACTCTTATTAACACTATGAGAAACGATTGGCAGCTGATTTAATAGGTTTCGTGGTTGACCTGATGACACTTTCAGGGTTCTGGAGGCGTCCATGGTTCACGCCCACAGCAGAAGACTACCCCATCGTTAACGTCGGAATCAGTGGGACCAGCCGTGGAAACAGTTTCCTTTTACGTAAACCACAGCGGTACACTTCTTGGTTTCCCTCAGATACTTGTTAATCGTATTCAGTTTGTGAACCAATCTGATGTCGCTTGTAATCCACGACAACCTGCAGTCAATTAAAGATGGACACGCCTACCACTGACCTGCCATTCCGTACCGCGCTACATGCCTGACGCTTTAGCACTTGCCTTGCGTCAATCTCTTCTCACAGGTGAGGAACATCAAGACATCTAAGACTAGCCACGCTGCTGGTTTATTTATTACGCACAGGAAGCAGAACACCACCACGTTCCTGTCGTATAACGTTCACAAGTCGCTAGATATTCAGTTCCTTAGTAACAGGATTCTGTCTTAACAGTGTGACGTTGTGCTCCAGCCACACTTCTGTCAGGCTGCGATGCTCGTTCTGCTCATTTTTTGAAGATCCAGTCACAGATTAGCTGAAGACTGACCAGGAAGCGGTGGGAGGCGTGGCTTACTCATGAAACTGCAATGCTGAAGCGGCTGTGTTAATCCCTCACTTTCACTAATACAAACCAACATCTACATAGCATCCCGACCCGTTCGGCTCCTCTGTAGGGGAAAAGCGTTGGACGTGTTCCGAATTAGACCCTGGAGATGCCACAGGGATAAATAATACTTTTGATGCGCACTTAAGTGATGTGAGCTCAACACGAGAACGTGTGTGACGAGGAATTCTCTTTGGTATGAAGTAGAAGTCATGAAACAGTGTGATGATTAATGGTGTGTTCGTTTTCCTACACACTTTTATTACTTGTTTATAGAACATTAAACTCCTGCTGTGTTTTAATACTTTGTATTCAATAATCTGGTGTGCGCGTACGTGTGGGCGTGGGTATATATATATAAAAAAAAAAAAAACAGTATCATCATCATCATCACTCTCTCTCTCCCCAGTATCTCTCCCTCTCTCTCACACACATTCACACACTCAGCATCCAGAAGAAGAAGAAGATGGCGAGGAAGAGGAAGAGCGAGTCCTGCCAGTTGTTGCCGTTGTTCCCGTTGCCTTGGTGATCTGCAGCGTAGTGAGGATCTGAAAATTATTTACATACAAAAAACAGAAAGTGAGAGAGATTGCGGCTGCGACGTCATGACACTCAGGATTAACGATCAACCTCATACCATTAGAGCGCTGTGTGTGTAGCTACGGTGTATGTACAGTTGAGGTCAGAAGTTTACATACAGTGACGTGAATGTCATGGAAATATTTGGGCTTTCAGTAATTTCTCTGAACTGGTCTTTTTCTGTGGCAGAATGATTGTACAGCAGACAGCTTTAATTAAAAACAAAACTAGACAGGGACACTCTAACGAGTGCAAACCCCGCCTTTTCCCTATTAAAATACATTGGGCGAAAATTTCGAAGTTCTGCCATGACCTTGACCTTTGACCTCCAAAATTTAATGGTTTCCTTCCTGGGTGATTGGCAACACATGTACAAAATTTGGTCCAAATCAATCCATTGGTTCTTGAGATATCTTGCAGACACACAGACAGATAGATACACACACACACACACACACACACACACACACACACAGACTGACGCAGGTGAAAATAATAACCCCTCCGACTACTGTCGGCGGGGTTAACTAGAATTTGGTGCACAAGTTTTAATTTTCTTTGGGCTTCCTGAAATTAGCACAGGGTCAAAATTATACAGACAGCACACCTAATATTTCGGTAAAAATGTCTCTGCGCAAGATTCACCTTGACCAAACATTTTTACCATGAAGAAGCTTCTGGCAGAATTCTGGTTGGAAATTTCACGACTCTTCATGGTAGAATTGGTAGAGTTCAATTCAATTTGTTTTTTTTCTTGGCATGGACTCGACTTATAAGCACGGTCCATATATTTTCAACAGGGTTGAAGTCAGGACTTGTTTTAAGTTTAATGTTAGCCTGCTTTATCCTCCACAACCAGCTCTGATGCATGTTCGGGTTCATTGTCCTGTTGGAACTCCCAAGTCGTGTTCAAGTTTCTGATGGTTTATGCTGAAGAATTCTGAGGTCGTCCTCCTCCATTATTCAATCCACTTTGTGCAATGAATCAGTTCCACTGGCAGCAAAACCGCCCCAGAGCATGATGATCCTACCACCAGCAGCTGGTACAGTGTCCCTCTTTACATGGTGGTCATTGTGGCCAAACAACTCAATCTTTGTCTCATCTGACCATACAGCTTTCCTCCAGGAAGCTTTTTCTTTGTCCGTGTGGTCAGCTTCAAACTTTAGTTAAGCTTGAAGGTGTCGGTTTTGGAGCAGGGGGTTATTTCTTGGATAGCAGCCTCTTAGTCCATGGTGATCTGAACTGTAGACAGTGATCCATTAGCTTCCAGTTCATGGCAGGGCTGTGCCATGGTGGTTCCCAGGTTGTTCCTGACCATCCAAACCAATTTCCTACCAGCTGAGGGTGACAGTTTGGGTTTTCTTGAAGCAAAGTGGCGACACCTCACAATAACTTGCATGTTTGAACTGATCTTGGGATCTGCAGTTGTTCAGAAATGGCTCCAAGAGACATTCCAGAGTTTTGTACATCTGCGATCCTCTTTCTCAGATCTGCACTGAGCTCCTTGGACTTTCCCATTTTACTGTGTGTTGGTCAATCCAATGAGTGCTGTAAACAAACCCTTTTTATGAAGGCACAGAGACGCTACCAGCTGTAGTCAGTCATGATCACTGACAGGAAGTTAAGAGACCTCGGCAAGATAAGAGACATTTTGGAAGATTCAGCACCTCGGAATTAATAATCTAAGTGAGCGTATGTAAATTTTTGACCCTGTATGTATAACTTTGACCCTGTGTTGATTTCAGAAAACCCAAAGAAAATTTAAACTTGTGCACCAAATTCTAGTGTTTTTTAATTAAAGCTGTGTGCTGTACAATCATTCTGCCACAGAAAAAAACGAGTTCAGAGAAATTACTGAAAGCCTAAATATTGCCGTGACATTCATGTCACTGTATGTAAACTTCTGACCTCAACTGTACATATGACACTATCGGGAAAGTGCTGTGGTAGAAGAGGAATAAAACACTTAGGGTCGCTCTGTTACAGGAACACACACGCTGATTAATTTCCCATAACAGCATGGTGTGAAGTGTTTTATTCCTTCCATGACACGAGTGTGTTTCTTGCGTCGAGATGAATACGACCTGCTGTACATCACCTGGTCTGTGGAACGGGTCGTTGGTGTTGAATATCGTGGTGAAGAAGCCGAAAGGAAAAGCGCCGATACCGAAAGACATGTGGAACCCAGTGTCACCGAAACCCTGAAACTACACACACACCATGGTATTACTACCGATCCCCTTAACCCCGCCTGGTCCGTATTTCTGAAGTTGGACTCACCCCTCTGCTCTCGGGCTCTGTTCTCTGTCCTTGAGGTCGAGGTGGAGTTTTTAATCTGGAACACAAACACACACTTGATAAAGTCATGGCATGAGGTGAACGTGATGTGATGTCAAACACGTGTACAGCGTATCAGAAGTATTTCAGGTTTGCCGGTGGTGGTATAGGGCGACGCCTGTACCTGGGGTCCTCCTGGCTGGTGCTGCCACGGCCGTACAGAGGAATGACTTTATCTCTGCTGATCCCTGCTTTGCACACGGGACACTGCTGCCTGCTGGGCCTCGTCTCCAACCACTGAGAGGGAACCGAAGATTGGAACCAAACCAAATACCACAAAACCCTTATGAGTGACTACAGAATCATACCTTCACTACCCTTTCAGAACCACTAATATCTAGCATGATGTTCACTACCAAGCTAGCAAGGTGAGCGATCGATGCATCACCAACAGGTGACATTAAAGGGGTCAGACTCGCGCGTCTCAGAATCCGGTACATTGTTTTTGTTTTGACAGCAAAACCTCTGTAGATTTATGGTTAGTGAGCCCTTTGAAATCCATCAAGAACTTTTTTTTCCCCATATCTACATGGACATTTTGAGACACCTGAGGCCTGTTACAGCAGAATAACTATACAAAATGGATCAGTTGAAATAATCCACTTCAAAAAAATCTCTCCAAGTTCATGTTACACTTCATAATCTACAGCTGAAGATATTTCTGGATTGTTCTTCAAACCGTGCGAGATTGGAAAGAGTGAGCTGGCCCCTTTAAAGGTTCCACACGCTACAATCTACCCTTACTTTTAACGCAAAGCCAACCCGTTTTATTTTACACAACGCATCATGCTAAGAAATCCATAAAGAAAGAAGAGAATTTGAAGCAGTTAGCGTACCTGATGGAGACATGGCCAGCTGTAGAGAGACAAACACAAACACAGAGCGACATCTGTATTAATGACCACAATGTGAACTTGCACACAGGACCACATTTAAATTCAGGCAAATCAATTCAGCACACCCAAACTCCAATCTGACCTCCATTAGCTGGAACTGGAACACTCGCTAAATCTGTCTGGACATGGATCTGCTTTACTACTTCATAGACCTGACCTAGACAGTGCTGGAGAGATCAGGTGATATAAACATGTCTGAAGATTCTCAGTCATCCAGGTCATAGTAAACTGTGGGTGGTAAAAGAGAGCAACTGGACTTGCTTGAAGATTCTTGAAGACGTTTCACCTCTCATCCGAAAGGCTTCTTCAGTTCTGTCTGACTAATAGGAAGTATCAGGTATTTATCCTTTCATGGATGAAAAGCAATCCTAAGGTGTCGTTGAGTCCTCCTGTTGGTGTGGGTCACTGGGGGCTGGGTGTGAACGGCCTCAAGAGTCGCTGGAGTGATCACAGGAGGACAGAGAGAAATCAACAACCCATTGATCACCCCAACGACACTCTAGGCCATTCACACCCAGCCCCCAGTGACCCACACCAACAGGATGACTCAACACCTTAGGATTGCTTTTCATCCATGACAGGATATACACCTGATACTCCCAATAGATAGTTTTCACATGACGTCACAGAGTCGGGGATTCCCTGGTGGCGGCCATCTTGGGGGGCTAGCTTACCGTACGGGTCACTGAGCACACATTGTAACGCACGAGTTACATTTATTTATATATTATTTACATTATTACTATTTAAAGCTAGCAATGGTGCACACCTGTTGTATTCACGGCTGTCGTAATAGGTCAGATGATGACGTCAAGCGGAGCTTTTATGGAATTCCCACTGTACGGGAGCACAAAGGCGAGCAAACAAAGAAACTCAGCATACAAAGGAGAAATCTATGGCTTGCAAGAATCAACCGCAAGGATTTTCAGCCTTCCAAACACAGCAAAGTCTGCTCCGATCATTTTATAAGTGGTAAGTTGTTTGTTGTAAGGCTGCAAACGTATGATTATTACTGGCCTATAAATTGTCATATTTATCATAAACAAAATGTAACAAGCCTACATACCAGTTAATTATATTACAAAGTTTATACTGACATGGTACTGTAATACCACTAATGGATGTAAAATTTGTCTTAAATCAACTCGATATTATACACACACATTTATATGCAGTGTTGAGAGCTCTAAAATTCCAATGTTTACATACCTTGGCTGTAATTAGGACACGACTGTCACTTGTTTTTAATATGATGGACTTCATGGACCCAGCCACAGACAAAATAATTGTATGACTCCAGCAACTTGCATGCTTTGAGGTCGTCAAGTGTGTAGGCGCTTTTAGAATTCACGAAATAGTTCACAATATCAGGGTACGATATGGATGGCAGCCCTGCATAGTCACTTGAAAATGCATCTTTGTCCACTTCGTAGGGGTCAATTCCCCCAATCAAGGCCAGTCTGGCTGCATACCGTTGTCGTGAGATGTCGTCCAATGTATCTATATACTTCCGTTTGCTTGATTTTGCCGACATTGATCTTCATTTTAGAAAACTGACTATATAGCTTAATAAATTCGTCCGAGATAACGTAGCCGGTAGTGGCAATGGTCCATTTTGTTTGCCCCTCAAGATGGCGGCTGGGGGGCGTTCCCCGGAATGCCGTGACGTCAGTGAAAACTATTAGTCAGACAGAACTGAAGAAGCCTTTCGGAAGAGAGGTGAAACGTCTTCAAGAACCTTCAAGCAAGTCCAGTTGCTCTCTTTTACCACCCACAGGTGATCTAAAACATTTCAGATTCATCGTGGTCATGGTATACTACCACAGTGACCTCTGCAAGGTTGAGACCGTCCATCACATGCCTGCCACGCAACGTGCACCACACCTGACCCCCACCCACAATCTGCAGGTGGGGAGTCCACCAGATTGCCATTTCAGGTTAAGCCTGACCAGGTTACATGTGGGTCCCCAAGTCCTGGGTTGTAGGGTGAGTCCCTGTGACCTTAATCCAGGTAGAGGACACCTAGTCTTTCTGTACCCTGCATGGGGGTCATTTGAGTCACTCGTTGTCTGACTTGTCACCTCAGCTCTGTTCACCAATTAATGGTAGTCCTACTGGGAGCATCAAGTCCCTTGATTTGAGACCGACAGGGTCTCTGGAGGTACTGGCCAAAAGAATAAAGGCTGTACGTACAGGTAGGGACTTTACCTTAAAATTTCAAACATGTTCAATTCACCTTAAAATCTGATCTCTTAAAAGACATCCTAAGAAAAACACAGCTTTTGGAATTTTGAAAATAAAATAAAAAATGATGGTTAGTAAAAATCAATACCAGTAATTGCACACTGACCCCCCACCCCCACCCCTACCTAATGTTGTAGCACAGAACAGAAAGGATCTACATGGTCCTAATTGGTACTGTTAGAACCAGAAAAGGTTGTAGTTTTATGAGCAATTTAGTTTTGGAAGTTAACCCTAACAAATTCCTGGCTGCTGCCTGCTGCGCGCTTGCTGCACACAATACATACAGTGCAATGCATCACCCACTTCTGCTAGCTCCAGTGCTGAAAGTGCCTAGTACAGGTACAGGAAGGGGAGTGAAGTTCCTCTGTAAGGTGATTGAGCTTACAGTCCACTGGAGAAGCAAGCTTACAGCTTACTGGAGAAGCCATGGTCTAATGGTTAAAGAAGCAGCTTTGGCATGATTCCCTGGACCAGCAGGAATGGCTGAAGTGTGCTTGAACAAGTGCCCCAACTGCTCTGGGCATGTTGTACATCAGGGTGAAGAGCTTGACAGTCCAGGAAAGTCTTGGTGTTCAGCCTTTGCTCCTCCAAACTGAGGTGATTCAGGCACCTTGAAAGGAGGTCCCTAGTTGGTAGAACTATGCCAGGGCAGACTCTGAACACAGACTGTGTGGAGATTCTCCAGGAGGAGATGGAATCAGTGGCCAGAGACTGAGAAGTCTAGACTGAACTTCTCAGCCTGTTGCCATGACAACCCCCAACTGGAAAATGAATGAATGATGACACAAATGGAAAGTATGATGCATTTGAGCTGGGACAGGACTGTGTTTAGTAAATGCAGTATGGCTGAGAGGAAGTGTTCGCTGTGAGGGTCAGTATTTACATTTCAATGTCACAAGGCTCAGAAACAAGCCGAACATTCATTTAAATACCGGATAAAGATGAAATCAGAGTTATACTCTTTTCTTGCATCAGCCAACAGGTAGGAACCAGAAGACTCATCACCACACCACAGGATTGTTCTTGAGACAATCATTTGGACTCAATGGTTCTTTGATGTGTCAAAAATTTAATTCACATGTTAACTCGACTCTGCGTTACGGTTAAATAAATGACAAACCCTGGTTATACTGCCAAACCTGTGGAAAAGTGAATCGAGTTTATAATTAGTGTTGTACTAAGTGAGAGTAACCATAATCCTACTCTACTAATCTCCACTTAACCCCACTGGGATGAGACTGAGGGATCATCCACAACTCCAACTCCTCCGTTTCCACCCACCAATCACAATCACTGCTCAGATTCTTCAGCGGTGGAAAAGAAGTTCAACCACCAGTCACCAGTCCATTTCCACCGACAGGAGTAAAGCGAGGATGCAGAGTTCATGCATCTTTCCAGCAAGCGCCACCAAGAGCACCAACTGAAACATTACTAATGCGAGATAGTGGGAAGGGGGCGGGGCTTCCAGGAGATCAGGTTATATCAGAGAGTTAAACACACGCACACGACTGTCAATCATTCTAGATGTCTCCCCCCCCCCCCCCGAGTTACATGTCAGTCCTGGGATTGAGATGCTGACCTCTTCTGCATCTTGGACCTGCCTGATCCATCCTGGTGCCCCGTGTCTGGTTGGAGTCTCATCTCATCATATCGCTCCTATGGAGGACGGCCCCATGTTGATAGTTGGGGGTCACGCCTGGAGGACGCTCTGGACTCTTGTAGTGGTGCTTTTGTGGCTGGGGACTGCAGTTGACTTGCTGACTTTGGGGTTGCGGTTGTTGTGGACGGTCTTGCGCTCGGGTTTCCGTCAGTGGGGGGTTTATAGCATCAATGAAACTGACTTCATGTTAAATCTGTTAATGTTATAGTCACGTTGTCTGTTGTTGCCCAGATGAGGATGGGTTCCCTTTTGAGTCTGGTTCCTCTCGAGGTTTCTTCCTCATGTCGTCTTGCCCCCATCGCCACAGGCTTGCTCATTGGGGATAAAATTAGCTCATGTTTCAAGTCATTTAAATTCTGTAAAGCCGAAAAGACGATGCTGGATTTTTGAGTGTGGCTTCCTCTGATATTAAAGTGCAGACCTTTTACACCAATGTTGCCCCTTTTCCACCAAAACAGTTCCAGGGCTGGTTCGGGGTCAGTGCTTAGTTTGGAACCAGGTTTTCTGTTTCCACTGACAAAAAACTGGCTCCGGGGCCAGAAAAACCGGTTCCAGGCTAGCACCAACTCTCTGCTAGGCCAGAGGAAAGAACTGCTTACGTCAGCGCGGGGGGGGGGGGGGGGCAGAGTTGTTAAGACCAACAACAATAACAAGACCGCGAAAGATCGCCATTTTTAAGCGACAAGAAGCAGGAGCTGTACAAACGCGAAGTCGGCCATTATCGTTGTTGCTGCTTCTTCCATGTTGTTGTTGCTTCGATGTTCACGCCAAGGTTTAAGCAAACGTAGCGACGTAACTGACGTATACAGTAGGGGTGTGCAAAAATATCGATACGGCGATATATCGCGATACTTTGTCTTCCGATTCAATATCGATACTCAAAATTTGAATATCGATATTTTTTCAAATAATAAAATCATGTTTCAGACGGGTTGTAAATCCAGTACGACTTCCGCATCGCGAGGTGTCGCTGTGCCGCTACCTCACTGCAAGGCACTCTTCGTTTTCTCTTTTTTCCCCCGGCGGTTGCAGTGAGGAAAAAAAAAACAGGCAAGCATGGCTGTTAATGTAAACCTAGAGACGCCGCTGAACTTTAAGGCAGATGTTTGGAGGCACTTTGGATTCCAAAGGAAAGGAGAAAAAAAAAAAGTGAGCCGGACAAAGAGAATGCACTTTGCAAAACCTGTTTCGCTCCAATTAAATTAAGATGCTCCAATTAAGATGCCCACTGCACTTTTCAATGTGTTTCAGACAGTGTGTTGTTCCTGCAAAATAAGCACAAGTTAAAGGTTCTCCGGTATATGTTCTCAAGTTTACAAAGAACAAACTGATATTAGTGTTAGCACTGAAATGTATGTGCAGTCTGCAGTGCAAGTTTTAAGTTTCCATAAAACAATTTGATTCTGCTTGTTAAGCAGCACTGATGTGTCCATGCTTACAGAAAAGTTGAGAATACTAGCACAGAAATGGGAATTTTCTGTATGTTGTAGTGAAACAACTCTTGGTTTTGCCAGCAGTGGAATAGAGACAAATATATGTCTGGCAAGAGTGTGTAGTTATGTATGTGAAATGTAATTTTACAGTGGTCAATAAATTCTGATTTTCTTCAGTGACACAGATATCGTGATGTGGTTGAAATTTCTTGCAATATATCGATTATCGCAGAATCGCTGTACCGTGATATCGTTATCGTGGGCAAAATATCGCCATAGTATCGTATCGTGAGGTATCTGGTGATACCCAGCCCTAGTATACAGCGACGTAAATGACGTGGCTTCCCTTAGCACTGCGAGCTATGGAAAAGCAAACTGGTTCTCAGCTGGCTCGCAAGTTTAACAAGTTGTGAACCAGCACCACCCCGAACCAGCCCTGGAACTGATTTGGTGGAAAAGGGGTACGTGTGATCCATCACCACCATCAGCTATCCATCTACACACACCACTTTCAAATTTAAGAACATCTTAAACCAGCACACAGCCAGAGAGAAGAGAAGAGAAAACCCTTTTACTTCTTTACAAACTGCACTCAGGTTCAGCACGATTATTCGGCTGTTTAATGACTGGGGGCCAATTAAACACTCACTCACTCACTCCAGAGAGAGTGTACACTCTGAAGTGCACTTATCCAGGGAGGAGACACGATTTTAGTTTTTTGTTTGTTTTTTTTAAGATAATGTACATACAGGATTAGATAACCGAACCAGCTGACAGAACTTGTATTTTTATTTTATTTTACACTGAAATGGGATCAGCTTTACTTTTTAGCTTCACTCTGTTAGCATTAGGCTAACTGTTTGTCCAAAATAAAACCAAAAATGTCTCCGTACCAGAAAAGGTGTCCACACAGACTGATCACGGCGTCCCTGGCGGTGTCCAGGCAGATGTTACACTCGAAAGTCGCCCTGTCCCGCTGCTCCCGCTCGCCCTCTCCGCCGCTGCCTCCGGCCCGCCCGCCGTCCCGGTCACTGCTGCTCTGCCCGCCCGGGATTCCGCCTCTACTCGCCGGCGCGCCGTCACTCGAGGACCGAGGATCTGCGGCCTCCATCAGGATGTATTTACTTCCCCGCAAAGCTGATCAGCGAGCTTTGGAATCTTCACAACTGCGTCACCTGACCTGCTAGTGAACTGACTTCCGCTTCCGGTCATGGAAAGGAAATCGCTCAAAAAGAGGACTTTTTTTTAAAATAAATAAATACATAAAAACATAACCATACAAAAAATCCATAGGGTTCACTTATAAAAATAATTACAAAAAAATACCATCGCCTCAGAGTTTTGACATCTTTCTTATTTCAGACGCTCATTAATGAATATAAAGAATTCAGGACCTTTGACCAGAGTGCAAATAAAATAATAGCAAATTTACAAATCTCAAAAACTGATATTGTATTCACAATAGAACATAGACAACATATCAAATGTCGAAAGTGAGACATTTTGAAATTTCATGCCAAATATTGGCTCATTTGAAATTTCATGACAGCAACACATCTCAAAAAAGTTGGGACTGGGGCAATAAGAGGCTGGAAAAGTTAAAGGTACAAAAAAGGAACAGCTGGAGGACCAAATTGCAACTCATTAGGTCAATTGGCAATAGGTCATTAACATGACTGGGTATAAAAAGAGCATCTTGGAGTGGCAGCGGCTCTCAGAAGTAAAGATGGGAAGAGGATCACCAATCCCCCTAATTCTGCGCCGACAAATAGTGGAGCAATATCAGAAAGGAGTTCGACAGTGTAAAATTGCAAAGAGTTTGAACATATCATCATCTACAGTGCATAATATCATCAAAAGATTCAGAGAATCTGGAAGAATCTCTGTGCGTAAGGGTCAAGGCTGGAAAACAAGGCTGGAAAACTGGGTGCCCGTGATCTTCGGGCCCTTAGACGGCACTGCATCACATACAGGCATGCTTCTGTATTGGAAATCACAAAATGGGCTCAGGAATATTTCCAGAGAACATTATCTGTGAACACAATTCACCGTGCCATCCGCTGTTGCCAGCTAAAACTCTATAGTTCAAAGAAGAAGCCGTATCTAAACATGATCCAGAAGCGCAGACGTCTTCTCTGGGCCAAGGCTCATTTAAAATGGACTGTGGCAAAGTGGAAAACTGTTCTGTGGTCAGACGAATCAAAATTTGAAGTTCTTTATGGAAATCAGGGACGCCGTGTCATTCAGACTAAAGAGGAGAAGGACGACCCAAGTTGTTATCAGCACTCAGTTCAGAAGCCTGCATCTCTGATGGTATGGGGTTGCATTAGTGCATGTGGCATGGGCAGCTTATACATCTGGAAAGACACCATCAATGCTGACAGGTATATCCAGGTTCTAGAGCAACATATGCTCCCATCCAGACGACGTCTCTTTCAGGGAAGACCTTACATTTTCCAACATGACAATGCCAAACCACATACTGCATCAATTACAGCATCATGGCTGTGTAGAAGAAGGGTCCGGGTACTGAACTGGCCAGCCTGCAGTCCAGATCTTTCACCCATAGAAAACATTTGGCGCATCATAAAATGGAAGATACGACAAAAAAGACCTAAGACAGTTGAGCAACTAGAATCCTACATTAGACAAGAATGGGTTAACATTCCTATCCCTAAACTTGAGCAACTTGTCTCCTCAGTCCCCAGACGTTTACAGACTGTTGTAAAGAGAAAAGGGGATGTCTCACAGTGGTAAACATGGCCTTGTCCCAACTTTTTTGAGATGTGGTGTTGTCATGAAATTTAAAATCACCTAATTTTTCTCTTTAAATGATAAATTTTCTCAGTTTAAACATTTGATATGTCATCTATGTTCTATTCTGAATAAAATATGGAATTTTGAAACTTCCACATCATTGCATTCTATTTTTATTTACAATTTGTACTTTGTCCCAACTTTTTTGGAATCAGGGTTGTATTATACTTATCGGGCTATTCGGTTTTTAGCCATGTTTAATTTAGTTTGTTTGGTCCACGGCAGGCGTCACTTATCTGTGCGATCTTCACGAGACTTGTGCGAGACTTCGAAACATGAAGTGTCAGCCAGGTGTCAGTGCCGCCATTTTGAAAACTGTTTTCCAAATGAAATATTGCACAAAAACAAGTTTAAATGACGATTACTGCCTACTTTTTTCAAACTTTCCTGATTGCTATCAAAACAAACAAAACTTCCGGCTTGATTACATCAGCATTCAAAAGAGGCCACGCGCGTCTTTCGACAACGTTGGTGACTTTGATTTCCACTGTACGTTTTACTTCCGTCCTATGATATCTCACACAGGTCTCAACAAATCTCGATTGGGCATACCAATCAACCTGTGTTTTCTCTCTCTTCCCCCCCCCCCCCCAAAAAAAAAAAACTGTCCCTCTGAGTTACATGTCAGTCCTGGGATCGAGATGCTGAACAACTTCTGCTCCTCAGACCTGCCTGAGCCATCCTGGTGCCCTGTGTCTGGTCAGAGTCTCATCGCATCGCTCCTGTGGAGGGCGGCCCCATGTAGACAGTTGGGGGTCGTGCCTGGAGGACGCTCTGGACTCTTGCAGTGGTACTTTTGTGGCTGGGGACTGCAGTTGACTTGCTAACTTTAGGACTGCGGTTGTCGTGAACAGTTTTGCGCTCGGGTTTCCGTCGGTCAGGGGTTTATAGCATCAACGAAACTGACTTCATGTTAAAACTGTTAATATTATAGTCATGTTGTCTGTTGTTGCCCAAATGAGGATGGGTTCCCTTTTGAGTCTGATTCCTCTCGAGGTTTCTTCCTCATGTTGTCTGAGGGAGTTTTTCCTTGTCACCGTCGCCACAGGCGTGCTCATTGGGGATAGATTAGGGATAAAATTAGCTCATATTTTAAGTTGTTCAAATTCTGTAAAGCTGCTTTGTGACAATGTTTATTGTTAAAAGCGCTATACAAATAAACTTGACTTGACTTAATTACAGCCATTGCTTTGACATATAGACTGATATCTTACAGAGCATATTTCAAACACTCATAACTTGCTATAGCCGTGACAAAATAGCGATCAAAAATGCATTCTTATAAAATAAATAATGAGAGAAATAGAATTTATTATAAAAAATTTGCCTTCAGTCCTCCTTTAAGAGAACATGATAATGTGTCGACATGATGTTTGATAAATTTTGTGACAGAACGAATGAAAGATGCCTGTGTACTGCCACAGGGAACCTAATCATAAGCACAATTCAACACATCTCATAAACACTTGACCACCGGACAACAAAATTTGTATCTTTATTTCCATGAGATAGCTGGGTTTTTATCCGGCGCTTATTAACACATTTTATGGAAAATATTCACGACACTTTCATATAAAACTAGTTAAAACAGTTTTATTAGTCCACTCTCTTGTTGGACAGGTGACAGTTTGTGTCGTGTAAGGGCGATAGATGGATGTAAGTGCAGGAAGAGTTTTATTGAAAACACGCTCACAAACAAATCCAAAACGAGTGAAAAACCAGGCAGTGGTGGAGTGAGGCCTAGACACGATATCAGAGGGATACAATACTCACAGTCCAAAAACACAGAAAAGTGACACAAAATACAAGGCTTTCACAAAGTCTGTGTCTTATTCAGAGTCCGAATATCTGTGTGTGCACTGTGATTGAGCTCTAATCAGGAACAGGTGCATGGTGATTAGTCCTAATGGGGCTGCTCGAGCATGGACGTGACTGATGAAACCAGACAGCTGTTTGACATATGAAGTTTGATATTGGATGGAAACTCTCTCGCGAATAATGTTCGCAATTTGTCGCAGCCCAGTGAGATACTAGCCTTAGTGTGCTGTGTGAGCTACGAGTAGGGTAGGGATTAGCGAGTTGCGTCACCGTGTTAAGTAATATCCAGGGAGTATATAACTGCAATCTCAGCACTCTGCAGCCATTGTATGTTTTTTCATGTGCTTTTGTTAACAGCTCCTCGATTTTAGGCCGTCAAGCAATGGGCACAGAGCAACGAACCAACCTGAAGTTTTTGGTCCGGCTGGGGAAAACTCCATCAGAAGCATTCTGACTACTGCAGCAAGTGTACGGAGATGAGACGATGTCGTGCTCACGGGTTTTTGAGTGGCACAAGAGGGTCAAAAAGTGACGCGAGGACGTGGAAGATGACCCTAAGAACGGAAGGCCTTCAATGAGCAGGACCGAGGCCAACTTTGAGCGTGCGAGGCAGGTGGTGCGTGGCGATCGTTGGCTGACTGATCGCAAGTGAGCTGGGCATGAACCGCAACAGTGTCTAGAAGATTATCACCAAAGATTCAGGCATGCGGAAGATCTGCGCGAAGATGGTGCTGAAGCTGCTGAACGATGACCAGAAGGAGCGGCGCATGCAGGTGTGTCAGGACATCCTCGAGCGTCCTGAAACCGAACTAGACTTGCTTGGGAGATTCATCACCCGTGACAAGTCATGGATCTTTGAGTACGACCCGGAGGCCAAGCGCCCGAGCCTTCAGGGGAAGAGTCCGGAGTTGCCGAGGCTGAAGAACACGAAAGCAAGACATTCGAAGTCTAAAGTCAAACTCATGTTGATCGCATTCTTCGATGTGAGGGGCATTATTCACATAGAGTTCTTGCCACGAGGCCAGACGATCAACCAACATGTCTACAAAGAGATCCTGTGGTGTTTGCTTCATTCAGTGCACAAGAAGAGGTGAGAGTTGTGGCAGGAGAACTCGTGGCTGCTTCACCACGACAACACGCCGGCTCACAATGCCCTGAGCATCTGGCAGTTCCTTGCCGAGAAGAACATTGCCGTGCTGGAGCAACCTCCCTACTCACCCAACCTGGCTCCGTGTGATTTTTTTTCTTTTTCCCCAAGCTCAAGGGGGTCATCAAGGGGACCCATTTTCCGGATGTGGAAGCCATCAAGAGAGCCATGACAATGGAGCTGTGGAGAATCCCGGGAGAATCCTTCCAGGAGTGCATGAAGGCGTGGCGGAGAAGGATAGGAGAGTGCGTTAGACTCGAGGGGGATTATTTCAAAGGGGAAAACTTGTAGTTTGGATTTTACAATTTTTTTGTGACCCCAATCCTGTTTCTTTTCTGACACACCTCGTATGACGTGTAAACACAACCGACAACGATAAAACTTCTCCCAAACCCAAGTGCCACCTTGAAATCCCAGACGGCTTTTAGGATTAAACTAGTGTAGAGGTTTAAAAAGTTACCTGGTTCTGAACCGCTGCTATTAAATCCACAATGCAAGTTTGTTTGTAATGTTCAATGTTTGATACTTCTCCTTCGGAAAATGACAACGAACCGATAATATTTTACATCAAACTGGGAAAATGTGAGGTACTCACACTCCATGAAATTCATTGTGTTCATTGATGACTATTAACTTGAGAAAAAATTATTCCTGATAGTCACTTTATTGATGTTGCCATGACTGATGAAATGCACCAAAGATGCACCAAAGCGGAGATGCTTTTCTGCTCACCACGGTTGTAAAAAGAGTGATTATATCTCGAAAAACACTCAAACCACCTCAGATCTGTCCAGTTCCCTCTGACCCTCGCTTATCAACACGGTGTTTGTTTCCACCCACAGAACTGTCGCTCACTCACTCAGTGTTTTTTGGTTTCTGCACGATTCTGTGTAAACTCTACAGTCTGTTGTGTGTGAAAACCCCAGGAGATCAGCAGCTTCTGAAATACTCAAACCAACTTAAACCATCTGGCTCAAACCAACACCCATACCACAGTGAAAGAAAGTCAGTCACAGAAATTGAGATCACAATTTTGCCCATTCTGATGTTTGAACATTGTGAACATTAACTGAAGCTCTGGATTTGTATCTGCGTGATTTGAGGGATCGGCTGATGAGAGAACTGCAGAAAACAGCAGATGGACCTGCTGTGTGTTCCTAATAAAGTGGACATTGAGTGTACAATCAACCTGAAAAATATTAGTCGATCGCACTTGGGTTTTGGTATAAAACTGACTGACTGATGTTAAATGGCACAGAGCAAAGAGTAATATTTAGATGTTTTAACCTCAAGCTGTAAATGTATGAAGGGGAGAAAAAAAAAAAGGAGATCCTACAAAATACAAAACTGTGGACAAAGCAGAACTCAAAGTAAAATTTATTTAGGAAATACTGCAAGTAAATAGAAATGTAGGGCGTTTCAAAAAAAATTGATATCATTTCATAGTCTAATAACTTTGCCAATTCTCATTCAATTGAGCTCAAATTTTAAGTCGCCAGGTCATCACAGGGCTGACACAGACAACCATTCACGCCTACGGTCAATTTAGAGTCACCAGTTAACCTAACCTGCATGTCTTTGGACTGTGGGGGAAACCGGAGCACCCGGAGGAAACCCACGCGGACACGGGGAGAACATGCAAACTCCGCACAGAAAGGCCCTCGCCGGCCACGGGGCTCGAACCCGGACCTTCTTGCTGTGAGGAGACAGCGCTAACCACTACACCACCGTGCTGCCCCATCAAAATTTTATGTTTAATGTTTTTATCTTTTTAGGTACAGAAATGCCATTCACTGCTAAAGAAAATGTGTTTTGTAGTTGAACAAGACTGTACTAGCAGAGAACTAGCAGGTTGCCCGGGTTCTGGTGGGTGAAGCTTGGGTGTAATTTTTTTTTAGTATGTGATATACAATACATTAAAAATAAAACAATTCTAGTTTTATATTCTTTATTAGAGCAACACAAATATAAGCTATACATGTTTCTCCTGATGGGCAGCACAGTGGTGTAGTGGTTAGCACTGTCACCTCACAGCAAGAAGGTCCTGGGTTCGAGCCCAGCGGCCAACAAGGCCGTGCTACCCAGGTCATTCCCTGACCTATTTGCCAAATTTGGCGAAAACCCGTTGAGAAATGGCGATGTTAGTTCAAGGCAAACAAACAAACTTTGCCGCTTATTATATAGATTCTCTAAAAATGCACCAACTGCAATGCAGATTTGGACACGGTGCAAAACGTTCAAAGAGGAAGGCTGATTGTGTTTCAGGTGGCGTGAATACTGAAAATCTGTGAAATTGTTCATGGAGTCCACATACCTTTTGAAATTTTCATTCAAATTTTGAGGAATAAAATCTTATTTGCTCAACATTAAGCCTGTTCAGTTTCATTTGCTTCGACTATGTAGTTTCTGGGATATTTACATCTCAAATAATATCAAATTTTTTGAAAGCCCCTGTACAACCATGACATACCTGAACATCAAGATTACCTTATCATACAGCTTTATGATTCAGGTTTATAATAAAAAACAGTTCAGATTTAAAGCCTTTGGCAATGGGGGCGTGGCCAAGCATCAGAATGGAGGGCAGGGCTGGGCGAGCGGTAGTCAATACACCTGCTGTCAATTAATGTGTGTGTGCGCAACATTAATCAACAACAGGTGTATTGACTTTGCCACTCACCTTCCCTGGCCCCACCCTCCATTCACAAACTGGCACTTGGCCACGCCCCCACTGCCACAAAACCTTATCCAAGTTTCAAGTGACCTGAAATGACCTGGTAAAATAAAAGTCTTTAAAAGTAACAGCTCAATATGCAGAAGTTCTTAAAAAATCCAGAAGTATATACAGTACGAGTCTAAACTTTGGACACCTTCTCATTCACCATCTTGTTTTATAAATATGCATTACTACAGTTGCGGTGTCGAATAGAGCGTCTGTATTTACTTTGAGTATTTTTATTATTTGCTATTTCCTGTTTGAGCTCAACCGCATTAAGGTGGCAAGAAACTCGTCCACTAATGACCTTAACATGATGCCAACAGTGTACAAACAGTCATCGAGAGAAACACTGAAGAATTTAAAATACCAAACATCAAATACCAAACCTACGAACAAGTAGAGTAGGGGTGTACAAACTTATAACTGCTGCGGTGCCCATTATGGATAGAAAAGTAGTTAAAATACTGAAATTTAGTGATGCTCAAGCTAAGTAGCGAGTTGGTTAAAAAGTTTTACATTCGGTGAAATGAATTTGACGTTTCAGCTTATTTTCTCACAAGGCGCTAACTTCCACTAACGAGAGATGACAGGAAGCACTTAAAATAGCCACGATGCTTTTTAAAAACATTATTTAAAAGATTGTATTCTTAAATGTCTCGAATCAGGACTGCTATGAAGAGATACGTCTGTCAATCAGCCACAATCCAATGTCCATGGTTGAGATCCTCATCTCCATACTGCTGGAAAAAGAAAAAAAAAAAAAAGGAGAGTGTGAGAGAGTGTGTTACTGTCTGTCCTGATTGGATTTAACAGGAAGTCTGAAAGGCTGAACAAAAATAAAATTGCATAATTTAGTAAATGTGGAATAGGGCTGAATGATTTATCAACTGAAATTCATTATTATTAGAATAATAATAAATAAATAAATAAATAATAATAATAATAATAAATTAAAAATCATTGATATGGTGAAGTTTTCTGTAAGGAGATGTTCATTTATATAACGTTTCTGTAAGGAGTCTCCAGGTGTCAGCACTTTAACAGGTCAGAGGTGAACCTAAGGTCACACACAGCCGGTTGATCCATGAGAACCGGGCCTGGGGCGCCCGTGGCCATTCCGGCAGATTTTAGAGGTGATCCGTAACATAAATCTGGGCGGAGCAAATATGCAAACATGCTTTCATCTAAACCGGGGAACAGGGACGCTGTGCCCTCTTACTCTCGGCGTCCGCCCCTTACCAAAATGCCGATTGAACCCCAAGTCACACTTCTATGCTACTGCACAACATGCAATCTTTCTCAAAATGATCTTTTCTCCGTGAAAACCTCCCACGTGACAATGTGTCTGATCATCAAATACGTTATAATTACTCCAAAAATATTCCAATCATAGTAGATACACCGTCAGACGCTGCAAAAACGATCCGAATTGGCGTTTTCCACACCGAGGCGCCATGTTTAGTTGTTTACTTGTCACAGCTGCTCTCGCGAGATTTGACAGATTTCATACAAGGTCAGCTGACTTGTCGAGCGAGATTTCTCGAGACTGAATGACCTTTCACCCAGCGGCACGGGAGCTTTTGACAGAAGTAGTTCGCGAGTTGTTTTTGACGACACTTGGGCATTTAAAGACGTCATCCCGTGGCACGAAACGGAAGAAAGCCAAAGACTGTCCGGGGCAGAATAAGAGGACTTCTTTTTTTCTGTCACAAAGTGGATAAAGACGTTTCCAATGGCGAGATCGCGACAATCGACTGATCAGTCCGTGCCACCGGTTCCGGGGCCTCATCGAAGGACGTGCCAACCAAGCGCTGTGACAGCGGCGTCGTGGAATCCGTGACGAATGAAGACCAGATGTCTCACTCTGATGAAGCACCGAGTGTTCAGTGGAAAAGCAAAATGAGAAAAAGGCTGAGTTCCAGGAAAAGTTCAAGTATGTTTTTTTTTTTTTTAAAATGCGCTTACATTTTTTGCATGATTTCAAACTTTGTGAGATTTGGGTTGGATTCCAACTTTACAATCTCATCTCATTATCTGTAGCCGCTTTATCCTGTTCTACAGGGTCGCAGGCAAGCTGGAGCCTATCCCAGCTGACTACGGGCGAAAGGCGGGGTACACCCTGGACAAGTCGCCAGGTCATCACAGGGCTGACACATAGACACAGACAACCATTCACACTCACATTCACACCTACGCTCAATTTAGAGTCACCAGTTAACCTAACCTGCATGTCTTTGGACTGTGGGGGAAACCGGAGCACCCGGAGGAAACCCACACGGACACGGGGAGAACATGCAAACTCCGCACAGAAAGGCCCTCGCCGGCCACAAGACTCGAACCCGGACCATCTTGCTGTGAGGCGACAGCGCTAACCACTACACCACCGTGCCGCCTGAATTAAGTCTTGTTTGCGACAAAGTTTATTTTCTTTTTCAATGTTGACAAACAATTTGTTACAATTTCCCTCTCAGATAGCTGTGCAAATGAAGCCATGATGGAAGACATCGGTAGAACCAACGGTGGCAGCGATGTGTGGCCGGTTTTCACAGCTGCAGTACGGCATGGCCAGGGCAAGATGAAATAAGCCACGCCCCCTTGGCAAACTTTTCACTTTGTGCAGAATGTTGTTCCATGAACATTTTGAGCTCGATGGAATGCTCTGGTACCCCACATAAGCCTCACTTATGCCTCATAGATGCCTTCATGGTTGCGATGGATGAATTCATCTGGCACTTGACCCACAGCAATTTTCAACACGAAGAAACTTTACGGGGATGGAAGCCACACCCTCCAAGTTGTCAAGGTAGCTTCCTGGCTCTTATGGATTCTGAAGGAAGGGCCCGGAATGCATGCCGGTTGATCCCTAGAAGGCTCACAATCATCTAGTGGCATCAACCATGAAGTTATTCTGGCTATGTGAGACCTTAGCTTTCGGTCTCACTTTACTTGGACCCTGCCTCAAGAGCTGGGGGCTTCACTGTCTTTACTGGAAACTTGACTCACAATTTGGGGGCTTGACTTGGCATAAAGCTGGAGCTGTCCAACAAATTTTATGACACTTTCAACACAGAAGAGTTTAGGATTTGTTTCGGTTTCTTGTTAACATGACAAGCTGCTTGTTTTATATCTTATTATCCTCAAAAGAGAGAGAAAAAAAAAAATACAGCTTGTCATGTTACTGAGAAACTATAAAGTGTAAACTTCTCCATCCTGAAGACTTTCCCAAGAAGAGCTACAGCTGCAGCAGTTACTAAGATTAATACATTCAAACAGTGGATTGATACCTCAGCACTTGATGCCGTTTGCAGCCCCATTCTGGAGTCCGTTCGCGGCGCCATCATCTGTAAATTCACATAGGAGTACACAAGTAATAAAATGTTGCGTTTTAAACTGTAAAACTTTTGGAAATGCCAAATACACTCCCAATATTTCTGTATTTGGTACACAACTCTGAACACAGACTTTCTAAATTGTGTCCCCTCAGAATATCAGAAGACATGTTGGTTCTCGTGCCTAGTTCCTGCTCACTACTGAATCATTATAAACTTCACACATCAAATTCACACCTACCTGTATGAGCCTGATGATATCCATTTCCATTCACGTAAACCTGTTCATCCCTGTGTCTAGTCAAGAATGCTGAAAAGTAAGAGATAGGACTTATTAATCCCAGGCGAGATGTTCCAGTGTTACAGCAGCAGACATTCGACAGTCGAAGAAAAGTCAATACAGCAGCAAGCGTGAATCACCAAACAGTACCAATCCAAAGTTTTGAACTCCACTAGTTCAAAAGTAAGGCCATCCTTAAAAAAAAATCCGTTTCCTGCCCAAAGGGTGAGCAAAAAAATTCAGTCAGGAGGGAGGGATTTTTTTTTTTATATGGATGGATAAGAAAATCGCAATGCTGTGTTTGCTTTTTCTTTCAGTACTTTATTACAAAAGCAGACACATTTAATAAAATGACAGTTTAATCAACTGAAACTTGTACAAAAACTTTAAGTTAGCATTTTAAATGCTGACTGCAACATTTGCAAAACTTTTACAAAAGGTACTTAAAATGTCCGACACACGGACTTTTTGTAGTTCTAAATCGAGCGTTAGGCCGAGTTCGGATGAAATTACACTATTAAAATGATCACTGAATGATTTATTTTTCTGAATCTTTACTATTTTGTTGTTCCCTAGAATACCATTTTGCGATTTCACACTTAAGCAAATGTTTGAAAACTCCGGATCTCCTTCCTTCGTGGCGGCTGCCATTTTTTTTGTGCCGCACGGCGCATGCGCAGAGCTGATTCAATTCTATATTCTGCGCGGAATGCAGGGCTTTCCACAAGCGCCGGCCACACAGCCGACTACACAATTAAGTCCAGCCGGCTACTTTAATGACTATTATTTTTGTAGCCCACAGGCTCTAAATATTAATTTTCGATTTTAATAAAATTAAATGTTTATCTAACAGACTGACAATAATGTCAAACTGAACCGCACTCATTTAAGTTGTGATTCACGCCGTTTGTACCGATAATAACCACAAATTCCCCGCCGACTTTGTTGATCAAGGGAGAGTAACTCATCCGCGGCCCCGACACGTGGTGTGTGCGCGCGCACTCGGCGGAGGCAGTAGTGTGTCAGGGCCGTTGGAGGGAACAGAAGCAGAGATGACGCTTATTTTGTCTCCGGTAAACCAGTCTTCTCTCGTTCAATTACGTGCTGGCATCAAAAGACACCGTTGGTTGTAAATGAACCCAAACTGAGTGGTGGGAGTGTATTTTCATACACAAATGGAGAAATGTTCGCTGAGTGTGTAACTGTGTAGCCCCACTGCAGACCGTTGTCGTTGTTAATTCATAGCATGCTCAGTTGTGTGAATGTGTCATGCACCGAAAATAAGAGATTTACAAGCCAGGAACGCCTCATGATGCAATACGCAAGAAAAGAAAGAAGATTTACTGCCATTTTACTTTGTATTTGAGTAAAGTGAATAAATAAATGGTCTGTGGAAAATACATTTAATCCTGGGAACTGCGCGCACAGGAGTTTATTTTGTGTTTACCCCCCCCGGCTACTTATTTGCCATGGCTGGCTAGTATGAGCCTTAGTGGAAAGCCCTGGGAATGCGTAAACGTCAAGTTCGATTTTAGATTTACGAACCTGAAAAAAAAATGTCGAAAAACCGGCGTTAAAAAAAAAAAAAATTCAACCGCACAAACGGCACTCACCCGGCCGGTGGACCGGAAACAGAACATTTTTTAATAATGGCCTAATGACTTATTGAACTGAGCATCTTTTTCTGTACCACTCCTTTTTACAGTAAAAATCAGTGCCACGCCCCATTTTTAAAGCCAATATCTCAAAAACTAATAAAGATATAAGGCTGAAATTGTGTATGGCGTTTACTAGGAATAACATCATTAGTTCATGAAAGTATGAAACAAATCGGAAATGGTCAGTCGGGAACATTTTCTGAAATCTGGTGATTTGAGGTGGATTTACCCCCTTCTGATGTAGATCACAATGTCCAAGCATCAAAGAGTACACAACATCTATCATGTGGTTAGACTTACACAATTTTCCCATCCTTTTAAGGATGACACAAACGCATCCCACCACAAGCAGTGTGACTACAACTCCGACTATTCCTCCGATAATCCCACTCTGAATCTTTGGTCCAGCACAGTCAAGGCATCGAGGTCCTTCAAAAGAAAAACAAACAAAAAAACGGATTAATGGAACTTTTCTACCAACTCTGGCATTAAACAAACTGTAAGGAACACACACACACAGTAAGTAAATTATTATATTTACCTTTGTTATCTGAAATTATTGGTTCTTTAAGGGTGATGTGATCCACAGAACAATCGTACATTGTCTCTTCATTCTTCAGGATCTCCACACTCTTCCTCAGCTGGTAGGTGCCATCACCATTAGGTCTGACTCCACTGGATGTGACCAGATGTTCAGGTAGAGAAGTTTTGAGCTTCCTCAAAGACACTCTGACATCTTTAGGGTAGAACCCTGTGACCAGGCAGGTCAGGGTCAGCTTGTCGGGGTCACTTAATGCTTTCTTTGTAAACACATGCACCACTGGAGCAGCTGAAAATACAGAAACATTGGATGTTTTTATTACTTTCTTGTGAATATCAACTAGGAACTGAAGTGACTCCAGTTAAATCCTTTGGATACTCACAACGCTTTCTCAGCTCCTCTTCTCCATAAACCATGAACTTGGTGAGCCAGTCCACACACTCCTTCTCCAGGTAACCCTTGGTGTACTGGTTCAGGATGTCCACGTCATCCCATTTCCTTTTGGTCACCTCAGCAGCTGCGACTGGAGCAATCCACCTCGAGTTCACCTCATCGAAGGAGAGGAACTCCGCACCATCATAGCTGTACTCATCAATTCCTTTCAGAAATTTAATACTTCCATCTGGACCTTCATCAATCACACAGCCATGTCTCCACTGAAGAACATGGAGATCTGAAATGGAGACAGTGCATTAAAGAGAATAAGTGTCTGCCCCGAAACATTAAGAACCATAAAATATGACCCTTTTATGAGTAATGATACAGAGAATTTACAAACCGGACTTATTGTGTCTCATACGATCTATCAGGATGTCCACGTTGACCGTAAACCACTGTTCTTTGCTCTTGCGGGACAGAGTGCCTTTGTCCCAGTAATCCGCAGCCATCTTCTTCGCCATCCAATCCTGTTTAGGAACCTTAATCTGACTCTTACTGTTGTAGTAGTCGAGTTCTCGGTCGTCGAGCGTTCCCAGTGCAATGAAGTCATAGATTCCGGGAAGGTCGAGGGTTTGGGACAGAGCCGTGTAGGTGTAAAATAGAGAGTGCTCACCTAGAGAAGATGCACAGGAAGGTTATCTTAGCAACTTTCACTTTTGTTTGAAACCAAATCCTGTCCTAAAGTTCACACTTCCATTATTCGCACTAGCTCTTCTGTGGGATTGGACCATATGGGCTAGCCTTCGTGCCCCATGTGAATCAACGAGCCTTCAACACCCATGACCCTGTCACCGGTTGTCCTTTGGATCCTTGGACCACTTTTGTTCGGTACTAACCACTGCATACCAGGAACACCCCACAAGATGGGCTGTTTTGGAGATGCTCAGATCCAGTCATCTCACCAACACAATTTGTCAAAGTCGCTCAGATCCTTACACTCGCCCATTTTTCCTGCTTCCAACACATCAACTTGAAGAACTGACTGTTCTCTTGCTGCCTAATAAACCCCGCCCCTCGGCAGGTGCCACTGTAACGAGGTAATCAACGTTACTCACTTCTTCACCCGTCAGTGGGTTTATTGTTATGGCTGACTGGTGTGTATATTACAGTGTTACGATATCCAGCAGCATTAAAGTGTATATTCTGGACCAATTTCGTGTTTTTTTTTAATATGAAAGTATGTCCCTTTACACACTCATCCAGAAGGGTAATGTTGCAAAAGGCCATCTGTCTACAGCAGAAAAAAATAAAATAAAACGCATCTGGAAAAATCCCAAGGGAGTCTGGAGCCAGATTCGTGACGTCACGTGCGGAAGCGCTAGCAGGCTGAGGGAGCTCACATGGGTTCAGTGCACAGTCTGTGTAGACCAAGTTTTAGCAGCGAGCGATTTTGCATTGAAATATGGAATTGTCGCCTGAGCTTCTAAACCCATGGATTCATGTATCAATGCTCATCTATCTATTGTTACATAAATCATATTTTTTCTAATTACTATTATGTATTTATATATTTCTTCATTTCGAAGAGTACTGGCTACTGTAGGAGAAACTGTAGGAGATTTCATAAGCTACACACATGGAATCGGCTAAGCAGGGTTGTAGATATATTTAATGTGTTTGACAGGTTCCAAGATCTCAAGCCCTGACATGCCGTATATCCCTTGATACATGTGAAGTAAAATGCAAAGAAAATGTGACCTTGGGCGCTGTGTGAGACGGCTGCCTCTCCAGTAGCTCTGTAAACCTCTTTTTTACTTTTCTGCTCTTCTTATGAAGACACAGTGTGTTTTTCTTCATATCCCATGGATATTTTTAACTTTAACACACAACCAGGAGCCAGTTTTCTCACTTATTCGAGAGAGGAGCTGCTGGCCCTGAAAACAATGGGACGAGCCAGGATACGACACCCCATCCCGGCGGAGCTGAGGAGGAAACCCAGGGGCTGCAAAGCCGGAGCTAAGCTAAAGGCTAGGCTAGCAGCGCTACAAACCATCTATTCCCTCCATTATCATGGGGAATGTGAACTCGCTGCCAAATAAAGGTCGAGAGCTATCCGCACTGAACAACCAGCGGATTTACTGGGAGAGCAGCTTGTTTATTTTTACGGAGACATGGCTAACACACCTTGTACCGGATGCTAATGTGGACTGCTAGCTGCTAGCATCACCATCAGTGTTTACGCCCCTCCGAGGGCAAACGCAGCCACTGCATGTGAGGGGATTCACTCTGTCACAGCAAGGCTACTTAGATACTTTGGCTGCGTACACGCCACACCAACACACTCGCATACTGAATATCTTCAGCGAGGCTTAAACACATCTTTTAGCAGGTTTTAGTAGCTGCACTGACAACATGTAAAACATTTTTAGATACAAAAAAAATGGAGATTTATAGTATCATATTTAAACATTCTAAATCACAAGTCCTTCCCGTGTCAGGACCTGGTCTTCCCAGGCAGTCTCCCGTCCCAGTACTAACCAGGCCCTTAAGGTGCGTTGGGCGGTGCCGATCTCCGCTTCTATAGCCCTTGGCCTCTCGCCTATACAGTTAGGCTAGTATCTCACTGGGCTGTGACAGCTTGCAAACGTCATTCGCGACAGAGTTTCAAAAGTGTCTTGAAACATTCACGGGGCTTCTCAATTTCCTCACATAAGTCGCAAAGTGTCGCTCCTTCGTCGCTGAAATTTTGAACACGTTCGAAATTTGTGCGACAAAATAGCTGCAAATGTGTCGCAAAGCCGTCGCGAACCCTTCTCACGTCAGTTTCCGTGAGGCTTCCTCCACTTCCCTGCCTGCTGAGGGAAAGCCGGGCTGCGACAGCCTGCAACTAGTTGGAGACAACAATTGCGGTAAAATGTTGCATTCGAGTGAATTTCTTTGTGGAGTATATTTTGATAGTATGGTAGTATTTATAGAGCCATTTTTACATTTTGTTTGAAAACTTTCAAAGTTTGCAAATGACCAAATTCCTTTGCTGCATTCCGATAGGATTTTGATAGGATTTCTAGTGCTTTTTAAACATTCTGTTGGAAAGTGTTTAGTGAGAGAGATGCATTTTAGTCGTACTAAGACAGTGCAGTATTTATTTAATTGGAGTTGTTACTATTTTGGTTAAATCTTATTAAAATTTAATTTATATACATGATATTATAGTTCTCTGTATTTTTACATGCGCTTACAGAAGGAAAACACGTTTGATGCAATCCAATAACACTTGGATACTTGACAAATAGAGGTGAAACAGTAATTTTTTTTAATGTTCCAATTTTCACACAAAATGTATGAAATTCTAATGTTCAAAGGCTTACGTTTTTTTAAACTGTTAGTGTTTTATAGAATTCCCCCCCTTTCTGCTATGTTCTAAGCCTTTTTCACAACCACAGACATAAAATGTCCTGCGGTGTGACATCATATTACAGTAAAGATAAAATATACACATATATTGCTGATTTCAACTGCAGATGACATGTTAAAGTTTAAGAAGTCTTTTCTCAAAAACATCATTGAAATCCAGGATACAATTATTTTCGACAGCTGTTTTTCAGTTCACTCCTTATTTCGATTCCTTACTCTCACTCACTCCCATGGAAATATTTTGTAAAATGCAAAAAAAAAAATCTTACTGCTCTGTTTGGTTTTCTTGTGATAGTTAAATTATGCAGTGTTTCAAAAGGTGCATCATGATAAAATGAATTAACTTACTTAAAAGGCATTTAATTCCATTTTAAGTGATGTCACGCCACAGGACGGCATTTATGTTACAAAATTTAACTTGTAAATATTACTGTATAATGTTTTTGCAAGTCAAAACCTTTTTTTTAATTAGTTAATATTTGCAAAATAATTCCAAAGCTTTTATGAATTATTCCAAATGTTGCTAGTTTATTTTATAGCTGTTTATATTTCATGTCTCATTCGTGTTACAGTCACACCGCAGGACATTTGGCATGAGCAAAAAAATATTTTTTCATCCAAAAGTAAATTTACAACATAAAATACTGTAATTTTCTTCATCTACTTATGATTTTTGGAAGGAAAAACACATTTTAGTAAGTATTTACACTAGGTTACACTAAAAATCACACGTCACGTCAACCACCCATTTCACTGTAAGAAATGATAAACATTCTTCTAAAGCATCACTTATTTTCTGTGGGTCTCTGTATGGAAACAATATTCAGGCAAGAGATTTTTCAGCTCAAAATCTGATTTAAGACTTCCCTTTCATTGTTATTATATTAAAATTCAAGACAAGAGTATTATTTCAGATTTTTCACTCTGAGGTCTCTCATGCCTGATACAGGAATCCCATAACCCAGGGCTTTTCAAAGTGTGGGGCGCGCAACGTGAGGAAAAATAAACCAGAATAAGTTACTATTGCGGACATTTAGCGAACTTCAGCTAGCCTTTGCCAGAGACAAAATGGATCGATTTTTAGTACCTAAAGCTACAGTGAGTGAGGAGACAGAGTCTGGGCCAAGCAAAAGAAGTATGACCACGATTATTTAAAGTTTGGATTTTCATGGACTGGATCTGAAGATGCTCCACTGCCACAGTGTGTTGTCTGCCAATAGGTGCTAGCTAACGATGCTATGAGATGTTTAAAATGTGTAAAACAAGAGGTTAAAAAAAAGCACAGATGTTTAAAATGTGTAAAACAAGAGGTTAAAAAAAAGCACAGATGTTTAAAATGTGTAAAAAAGGTTTTAAAAAGCACAGATGTTTAAAATGTGTAAAATAAGAGGTTTTAAAAAAGCACAGATGTTTAAAATGTGTAAAAGAGGTTTTAAAAAGCACAGATGTTTAAAATATGTAAAAAAAAAGATGTTTTAAAAAAGCACAGATGTTTAAAATGTGTAAAAAGAGGTTTTAAAAAGCACAGATGTTTAAAATGTGTAAAAAGAGGTTTTAAAAAGCACAGATGTTTAAAATGTGTAAAAAGAGGTTTAAAAAAGCACAGATGTTTAAAATGTGTAAAAAGAGGTTTTAAAAAGCACAGATGTTTAAAATGTGTAAAAAGAGGTTTAAAAAAGCACAGATGTTTAAAATGTGTAAAAGGAGGTTTAAAAAAAGCACAGATGTTTAAAATGTGTAAAAGGAGGTTTAAAAAAGCACAGATGTTTAAAATGTGTAAAAGGAGGTTTAAAAAAGCACAGATGTTTAAAATGTGTAAAAGGAGGTTTTAAAAAAAGCACAGATGTGTAAAAAAGAGGTTTTAAAAAAGCACAGATGTTTAAAATGTGTAAAAGGAGGTTTAAAAAAGCACAGATGTTTAAAATGTGTAAAAGGAGGTTTTAAAAAAAGCACAGATGTGTAAAAAAGAGGTTTTAAAAAAGCACAGATGTTTAAAATGTGTAAAAGAGGTTTTTAAAAAGTACAGATGTTCAAAATGTGTAAAAATGAGGTTTTAAAAAGCACAGATGTTTAAAATGTGTAAAAGGAGGTTTTAAAAAGCACAGATGTTTAAAATGTGTAAAAGGAGGTTTTAAAAAGCACAGATGCTTAAAATGTGTAAAAAAGAGGTTTTAAAAAGCACAGACGTGTAAAAGAGGTTTTAAAAAGCACAGACGTGTAAAAAAAGAGGTTTTTTAAAAAGCACAGATGTTAAAAATATGTAAAAAAAGAGGTTTTAAAAAAAGCACAGATGTTTAAAATGTGTAAAAGAGGTTTTTAAAAAGTACAGATGTTCAAAATGTGTAAAAATGAGGTTTTAAAAAGCACAGATGTTTAAAATGTGTAAAAGGAGGTTTTAAAAAGCACAGATGTTTAAAATGTGTAAAAGGAGGTTTAAAAAAGCACAGATGTTTAAAATGTGTAAAAAAAAAAAAGAGGCTTTAAAAAGCTCACATGTTTAAAATGTGTAAAAGAAAAAAAATAAAAATGTGTACAACCATTTTTTAAAAATACGAATGGCACATTATAGCAACAACAAAAATTGTGGTGGGGGGCGCTGTTGTTTCTCTCCCACACTTTGAAAAGCCCTGCCATAACCTACAGGAACTGATAGAACAATATCAACAATTCAAAAACTCTTTAATTGTGACCAGAATGGAAATAAGTGCATGCACTTTTATTGTGCATTTATTATGTCATTGTATAACTTTTATACAGTCATTCTAATAATGAATAAATAAAAAATCAAAACAATCCGAAACAACAACAGCAGCAGCAGCATGGGGGGAGGACCCGTTAGAACCGGAAGTGATCAATTTGCTCATTAAATACAGCGTAGATTTTGTTTTTATTCGACCACATATACAAGTTTAAACTCCAGACATGTTTTTGGTGTGATATTCTTCCATTTCTGAGAGTTTTATTCAGTAATAATGCCTTTATAAAGTAGTTTCGGTTTCCGGAAACTCACCTCCCAGAGCGGGCGCGAGGACACCGAGAGCCACCAACACAAACACCGCCGCCATCTTCATCCTCATCACTCTTTACCGCAGAAACCGCACACAAATGGACTTATAGGAGTTTTTTTCCTCAGATCTGATGATTTGTTCCTCCTGTGTGTTATGGCGTGCCCTACACACAAAACAACCGTTACGCCTCACAAACAGGAAATGAAAGGAATGCGCATGCGCTGTTTTGCTGGACAACGATCATATTCTTCTTCGATTTCTTTTTCTTCTTCACGATCATCATTGTAGTCCAGAAAAACTGATTTGTAGGGTTACTCTGATCAGATATGTGTTATTAATTTTTTTTTTAATTAAATTATTTGCTGTGGTTTTGAGTAAGTGTCAAACCGTCCAATAGGAAATAAGAAAGCATGTGACGTCACAGGTTGCTAGTCAGATCCTGGTGTTGAAGGTTGGAGCAGGGCCCTGTTTCAGAAACACTGACTAAAACCTGAACTCTGGGCTCACTAACACTGAGCTGACTAACACTGAGCTTTCGGTTTCAGAACAGGTGAACAAGGAGTTCAATCAGCGCTGAGTTAATCTGACCCTGAGTTAAACTCGTGCACGAGTAGATTAGATTAGATAGATTAGATTAGATAGAACTTTATTGATCCCTTTGGGTGGGTTCCCTCAGGGAAATTAAAATTCCAGCAGCATCATTACAGGATAAACAGAGAATAGAAAATAGAGAAAAACTTCTAGATAAATTAAATTAAGTATTTACATATACAAATATAAAAAAGAGGGTGCTCCGGTTTCCCCCACAGTCCAAAGACATGCAGGTTAGGTTAACTGGTGACTCTAAATTGAGCGTAGGTGTGAGTGTGAGTGTGAATGGTTGTCTGTGTCTATGTGCAGCCCTGTGATGACCTGGCGACTTGTCCAGGGTGTACCCCACCTTTCGCTCGTAGTCAGCTGGGATAGGCTCCAGCTTGCCTGCAACCCTGTAGAAGGATAAAGCGGCTAGAGATAATGTGATGAGATGAAGAGCTTCATCTTCTTCTTTTGGCTGCTCCCGATTAGGAGTTGCCACGGCGGATCTTTCGTCTCCGTTGCTCCCTGTCTTCCGCATCTTTCTCTACCACACCTGCCACTTTCATGTCCTCTCTCACCACATCCATGTATCTCCTCTTTGGCCTTCCTCATTTTCGTTTGCCTGGCAGCTCCATCCTCAACATTCTCCTTCCAACATGTTCTGCATCTCTTCTCAGGATGTGCCCATACCATCTCAGTCTTATCTCTCTTAGCTTAATTCCCAAGCTCTCCACATGTGCTGTCCCTCTGATGTGCTTGTTCCTTATCCTGTCCAACCTCGTCATTCCCATCGCAAACCTTAACATCCTCAACTCCGCCACCTCCAATTTTGCCTCCTGTCTCTTCGTTAAGGGTACAGTCTCCAATCCATACATCACAGCTGGTCTCACTACTGTCTTATACATCTTACCTTTCACTTTTGCTGGGACTTTCCTATCACAAACGACTCCCGAAATCCTTCTCCAACTGCTTCACCCTGCCTGCACTCTCTTTCTCACCTCACTATCACAGCCCCCATTTTCCTCATCTCATCTCATTATCTCTAGCCGCTTTATCCTGTTCTACAGGGTCGCAGGCAAGCTGGAGCCTATCCCAGCTGACTATGGGCGAAAGGCGGGGTACACCCTGGACAAGTCGCCAGGTCATCACAGGGCTGACACATAGACACAGACAACCATTCACACTCACATTCACACCTACGCTCAATTTAGAGTCACCAGTTAACCTAACCTGCATGTCTTTGGACTGTGGGGGAAACCGGAGCACCTGGAGGAAACCCACGCGGACACGGGGAGAACATGCAAATTCCACACAGAAAGGCCCTCGCCGGCCACGGGGCTCGAACCCGGACCTTCTTGCTGTGAGGTGACAGCACTAACCACTACACCACCATGCCACCCGCCCCCATTTTCCTGCACAGGAAAATGGGGGCTGTGATAAAAAAGAATAAGATATGGGGGGGGGGGGGGGGAGTCCAGCAGGAGAGTTATTGCACATTTATATTGCACATTGTCCAGTATTGCTTTTTGTCAGGCTAGGCTACTGCTCCTTCCCATCCTCTGTCCTCCTGTTACCCCTCCTGCCCCCCAGAGAGGAGTTGTACAGCCTAATGGCGTGAGGGACAAAGGAGTTTTTAAGTCTGGAGCATTCTGTCACTGAACAGGCTCATCTGGTTGCTGATGACGGTGTGCAGAGGGTGACTGGCATCGTCGGCCCACATGATCAGTTTGTCCAGCCTGGATGTGTCTTTCTTGGATGTGCTGCCCCCCAGCACATCACGGTGTAAAACAGGACACTGGCGACCACGGACTGATAGAACATCCACAGGAGTTTCCTGCAGATGTTAAAGGACCGCAGCCTCCTCAGAAAGAGACCTCATCAGTGGAACACAGATAACATGATCCACCATGGCAACAAGTGGAAAAAAGTCTGGATCCTCCTACTTCTCTGCAGTAGAGTTAGATAGCTTAATGAATGCTTATACAGAATATGAGCACATGTTCAAAAAAAAAGCAAAACAGTAGCAGCTGCAAAAGAACGTGAGCTTGCATGGCAGAAAATTGCTGACCAAGTCAATGCATGAGTATTAATTGGAAAAAAAAAGTTTGCTCTTGAGTGTTCCACTTATTCAACATTTATATTCTATATATGTGTTTGTGCATGCAGGTGCAACCCAGCAGGCACAAAACGAACTTAGCTGCAACTAAAGGTGAAATATAAAAATATAATTCAAACAGATATGGTATAATTTCATTACAAGCAGTTGTGATGTTGTTTAGCCTGCCCTACCTAATTAAACAGTGGCTACATTCAGCATGTGATGTATTTAAGCAGTTAGTTAAATCTTCTAAGCAGAAAAGTAAAATCAATTTCAGCTGTCCCAACACTGCCAATATTTAATATCATCTATTTAAAAGCCACACCTAAATGCCTCGATACATACAAGTCTCCAAAGTTGTGTTTACTGGATATGTTCAAATTTGACTTCCATTATAGTGAACAGAAAAAAGGCTGAGGCCTGCAAAACAGGTGGCGGTTCACCACCACCACCACCACCACCACCTCTCACAGAGGCTGAAGAAATGGCCCTCAGTCAGAACAGTGGCCGACGTATTGCTGAAGGCATCTCTGGGGGAAGTTCATCAGAACCCGCCACCCCCCAGGACACAAGTGCATACATAAGAGGTACGGTGGTGCTTGAAAGTTTGTGAACCCTTTCGAATTTTCTATATTTCTGCATAAATATGATGTAAAACATCATCAGATTTTCACACAAGTCCTAAAAGTAGATAAAGAGAACCCAGTTAAACAAATGAGACAAAAATATTATACTTGGTCATTTATTTATTGAGGAAAATGATCCAATATTACATATCTGTGAGTGACAAAAGTATGTGAACCTCTAGGATTAGCAGTTAATTTGAAGGTGAAATTAGAGTCAGGTGTTTTCAGTCAATGGGATGACAATCAGGTGTGAGTGGGCACCCTGTTTTATTTAAAGAACAGGGATCTATCAAAGTCTGATCTTCACAACACATGTTTGTGGAAGTCTATCATGGCACGAACAAAGGAGATTTCTGAGGACCTCAGAAAAAGCGTTGTTGATGCTCATCAGGCTGGAAAAGATTACAAAACCATCTCTAAAGAGTTTGGACTCCACCAATCCACAGTCAGACAGATTGTGTACAAATGGAGGAAATTCAAGACCACTGTTACCCTCCCCAGGAGTGGTCGACCAACAAAGACCACTCCAAGAGCAAGGCGTGTAATAGTCGGTAAGGTCACAAAGGACCCCAGGGTAACTTCTAAGCAACTGAAGGCCTCTCTCACATTGGCTAATGTTAATGTTCATGATTCCACTATCAGGAGAACACTGAACAACAATGGTGTACATGACAGGGTTGCAAGGAGAAAGCCACTGCTCTCCAATAAGAACACTGCTGCTCATCTGCAGTTTGCTAAAGATCACGTGGACAAGCCAGAAGGCTATTGGAAAAATGTTTTGTGGACGGATGAGACCAAAATAGAACTTTTTGGTTTAAATGAGAAGCGTTATGTTTGAAGAAAGGAAAACACTGCATTCCAGCATAAGAACCTTATCCCATCTGTGAAACGTGGTGGTGGTAGTATCATGGTTTGGGCCTGTTTTGCTGCATCTGGGCCAGGATGGCTTGCCATCATTGATGGAACAATGAATTCTGAATTATACCAGCGAATTCTAAAGGAAAATGTCAGGACATCTGTCCATGAACTGAATATCAAGAGAAGGTGGGTTATGCAGTGAGACAACGACCCTAAGCACACAAGTCGTTTTACCAAAGAATGGTTAAAGACAAATGAAGTTAATATTTTGGAATGGCCAACTCAAAGTCCTGACCTTAATCCAATGGAAATGTTGTGGAAGGACCTGAAGCGAGCAGTTCATGTGAGGAAACCCACCAACATCCCAGAGTTGAAGCTGTTCTGTACAGAGGAATGGGATAAAAGTCCTCAAAGCTGGTGTGCAGGACTGATCAACAGATACTGCAAACGTTTAGTTGCCGTTATTGCTGCACAAGGGGGTCACACCAGATACTGAAAGCAAAGGTTCACATACTTTTGCCACTCACAGATATGTAATATTGTATAATTTACTACAACCTTTTAGGACTTGTGTGAAAATCTGATGATGTTTTAGGTCATATTTATGCAGAAATATAGAAAATTCTAAAGGGTTCACAAACTTTCAAGCACCACTGTAGGTTCTTTAAATTAATGGCATATGTACATTCATCCTTTTGCTAGTGTTGCTGAGGTGCCCTTGAGTGAAATCTGAAAATGAATTTGTGAAAATGAAGTCAAACATAAACATGGGATATTTAGTCTGTAACATAAAAAGTTTACCCACCCCGATTAAAATCACAGGTTTTTGTAACGTAAAAAATGCATTGTATTCAGGTATAACAGCATTACTATTCCTGTGATACCAGTTGTTCCTTCAACATTTAGATTTAGACTTCCAGAGCAAGCAAAGGAACAGATTGGGTAATATTAGAGAAGGGATAAGTATGAGTAAGGGACTGGGAATATTAGAGAAAGATGTTCAGCTGAGTGATTGAGGGGATTGTGATCAGTAAGGGAAGGTGTTCAGTGGAGTTGAGGTCAATCAGGGCTCTGTGCAGGACACTCGAGTTCTTCACTCCATCCTTCACACACCATGTCTTCATGGAGCTCCTGTGCTTTGTGCACAGGGGCACTGTCATGCTGGAACAGGTTATCATGAAGGAAGGAAGGAAGGAAGGAAGGAAGGAAGGAAGGAAGGAAGGCTTTCCACTAGATTTTGGGGCACAGCTGTGTGGATTTGTGTTCATTCACTTCAGCTACAAGAGCATTACTGAGATCAAGTACTGATGTTCAGATGTTGAGGAGGCTCCAGTTCCAGTTCATTCCAAAGGTGTTCAGTGGAGTTGAGTCCAGTCAGGGTTCTGTGCAGGACACTTGAGTTCTTCACTCCAACTTTCACACACCATGTCTTCATGGAGCTCCTGTGCATTTGGGCATCGTCATGCTGGAACAGGTTTGGGCCTCTTAGTTCCAGTAAAGGGAAACTGTAAAGCTCCAGCAAACAAAGACATTCTATATAATTGTGAGCTTTGAACTTTTTGCCTAAAGTTTGTCGACGAACCACATATGGGTGTGATGGTCAGGTGTCTACATACTTTTGGCCATATGGTGTATATACAGTAAATATCATTTATACATGAATTATAGCTTGTAAAATTTAATATAGTTTAACGGTTTAATATACACTCATCGGCCACTTTGTTAGGAACACTCCTACATCCACCTGCTGTTTTCTGCAGTTCTCTAATCAGCCGATACCTTGATGCACCAAATCACGCAGATACAAATCAAGAGCTTCAGTTAATGTTCACGATGTTCAAGCATCAGAATGGGAAACATTGTGATCTCCAAGTGTGACTTTCTTTCACTGTGGTATGGGTGTTGGTTTGAGCCAGATGAGTATTTTTGGTTCGAGTATCTCAGAAACTGCTGATTTCCTGGGGTTTTCACACACAACAGTCTCTAGAGTTTACACAGAATGGTGTGAAAAACAAAAAAACACTGAGTGAGTGAGCGACAGTTCTGTGGGTAGAAACAAACGCCTTGTTGATAAGAGAGGGTCAGAGGGAAATGGACAGATTGGGTTGAGCTTTTTTGCCAGGAAGGATATAGTAACTCATATAATCACTTATAACATCTGCTACAGGTAAGAGTGTATGATGTAGACTTGGTGTACATTGTTCCACCAATTAACAGACGAAACAAAATGACAGCATATCAATAAGAGGATCTACGATCGAGCATCTTCTTATAATACAAGTGATCTGATAAAATATTGTGAATGTAGAACTCAAATAAGGTGTTCATCAACAATGAGGTTTTCCAGCACAATGAAAAAAATACTTTAATTACAGAAGAACTTTTCAGAAGACCTGTTTTTTTACTGCAACCCTATATGATCCAAGCTAACTAGCATCGCTAACTAATACATCTCATTATCTCTAGCCGCTTTATCCTGTTCTACAGGGTCGCAGGCGAGCTGGAGCCTATCCCAGCTGACTACGGGCGAAAGGCGGGGTACACCCTGGACAAGTCGCCAGGTCATCACAGGGCTGACACATAGACACAGACAACCATTCACACTCACATTCACACCTACGGTCAATTTAGAGTCACCAGTTAACCTAACCTGCATGTCTTTGGACTGTGGGGGAAACCGGAGCACCCGGAGGAAACCCACGCGGACAACATGCAAACTCCACACAGAAAGGCCCTCGCCGGCCACGGGGCTCGAACCCGGACCTTCTTGCTGTGAGGCGACAGCGCAAACCACTACACCACCGTGCCGCCCTAACTAATACACTTGATTTAAAATGAATTTACTAACATTATAAAGAATTTTAATGGTCACTATTTAAGTTGTGGGAAACAAACAGCTAAATAAAATGTTTCATGATCAATTAATTGAGTTACTTGGACCTGTGTCACAAGTACCAAATTTAAATTGAAAAAAAGTGGTGTTGATACGTCCTCTATATGACACACGTGTCATGGTGTAATGTCGTGGAAGGAGTTTTGACTGTCAGATGTGACCTTTTTTTTTATAATCATATGACACCCAACTACAAGAAGTCTTCTAAAGTGCTTTGAGTGATGGTTGGACTGAAATCTTAGTAAATACAGATGTCCTGATAATTAACATGAAATGTCCAGATGTACACAGTGTCTTTAATGGGTTAACGGTAAGCACTTTAGATGAAAATCACACAGAACATCTTGCTCAGGTCTCATGTGTCACACTATGGGCCTTTACCGCTATGCGTTTACAAGAAATGTCACATTATGGGCCTTTACCGCTATGTGTTTACAGGAAGCCCCCCCCCCCCCCCCCCCACACACACACACACAACACTTGTACTCAGTGCAATATGTATCCTGTTCCTACTTATTCAGGTGACATTGGGCATACCTAACAACCTGTGTTTTCTCTCCCCCCCCCAAAAAAAAAAATCTGTCCCTCTGAGTTACATGTTGGTCCTGGGATCGAGATGCTGAACCTCTTCTGCTCCTCGGACCTGCCTGATCCATCCTGGTGCCCTGTGTCTGGTCGGAGTCTCATCGCATCGCTCCTGTGGATGGCAGCCCCATGTGGACAGTTGGGGGTCGCGCCTGGAGGATGCTCTGTACTCTTGCAGTGGTGCTTTTGTGGCTGGGGACTGCAGTTGACTTGCTGACTTTGGGACTGTGGTTGTCGTGAACAGTTTTGCGCTCGGGTTTCCATCGGTGGGGGGTTTATAACATCAACGAAACTGACTCCATGTTAAAACTGTTAATATTATAGTCATGTTGTCTGTTGTTGCCCAAATGAGGATGGGTTCCCTTTTGAGTCTGGTTCCTCTCGAGGTTTCTTCCTCATGTTGTCTGAGGGAGTTTTTCCTTGCCACCGTCGCCACAGGCTTGCTCATTGGGGATAGATTAGGGATAAAATTAGCTCATGTTTTAAGTCATTCAAATTCTGTAAAGCTGCTTTGTGACAATGTTTACTGTTAAAAGCGTGATACAAATAAATAAACTTGACTTGGCTTGTACGTACACAAAGAGCACACAAAACATCATAATACAATCATGAACCAATGGGTGGCACAGTGGTGTAGTGGTTATCACGGTCGCCTCACAGCAAGAAGGTTCCGGGTTCGAACACAGCGGCCGGCGAGGGCCTTTCTGTGTGGAGTTTGCATGTTCTCCCCATGTCTGCGTGGGTTTCCCCCATAGTCCAAAGATATGCGGTTAGGTTAACGTGGGGCGGCCTTGGGCTGAGATGCCCTTGAGCGAGGTACCGACCCCCTGACTGCTCCCCGGGTGCTCTGGTGTGGCTGCCCACTGCTCTGGGTGTGTGTTCACTGCTTCAGATGGGTTAAAGGCAGAGGATGAATTTCACTGTGCTTGAAGTGTGCATGTGACGAATAAAGGTTTCTTCAATTTCCAAATAAAATAAGAATAAAGAATAAATACAGTAAACACAAATAAAGAAACGGAATTGTGTTCTGAAAATAAAAAAAACCCTCACAATTCCTTCACTCACAAATATGCACTCTGAACTTTAGTCAGCATGTTCATGATACATGTTTATTTTTACTTTCGCTTTTGTCAGGACATTCCAGTCCAGCTGATGTCACCTCCAGCTGGAGGTTAAACCACAAACTGCAGCCGCCACCACCTTCTTCACACTTCTAATCTGTTTAATCAGTTGTTTTCTGCCTGTTCAGAAGCCTGAGTTCTGCAGAATAAACAAAAAACACTGATCTACCCAGTTTAATTCTATTTCTACTAATGATGTGTCGTTGGTGAACGAGTCGACTCTCTGATTCGACTCTTTTCTGTGATTCGACTCGCACAGATGAGTCGTGTTGTTTTTTCCTCTTCTTTCTGTGTATGCAGGGAATGTCACCGCTGATGAAGCATCACTGAATTAGATAAATAATAATTAATCTTTGACAACAGCTTAAAAGATTCGATAATGTGGGTAAGATCTAATTCTGAACTGCTCGTTTGTGTGAATCATGAGTCGTGTTTTTGACTCACTGCTGTGTGGTTTGTAAAAAGGAATAATTTAAATCAAATCAAATCAACTTTATTTGTATAGCGCTTTTAACAATAAACATTGTCGCAAAGCAGCTTTACAGAATTTGAACGACTTAAAACATGAGCTAATTTTATCCCTAATCTATCCCCAATGATGAAGCCTGTGGCGACGGTGGCAAGGAAAAACTCCCTCAGACGACATGAGGAAGAAACCTCGAGAGGAACCAGACTCAAAAGGGAACCCATCCTCATTTGGGCAACAACAGACAGCCTGACTATAATATTAACAGTTTTAACAGGTATAACCCTCAACTGTCCTCATGGGGCCGTCCTTCACAGGAGCGGTGCGATAAAACTCCGACCAGACACAGGGCACCAGGATGGATCAAGCAGGTCCGAGGGGCAGAAGAGGCCAGCATCTCAATCCCAGGATCAACATGTAACTCAGAGGGACAGATTGGGGGGAAAGAGAATTTAAATGGAAATTAATCACCAGCACAATACCAGCTGCTTTATCGAAGCCCAGCATTTAAACATAAACAAAACTCTACCAATGAGATAATCCCCACAGAGTCGACTCTTTTACTTCACCGTGTTGCTGTTACTGTAGATGAATTCTTTCACACCACAAACGTATTTTGCTTTTAATAAAACAAAAGTAAGCTGTAAACATGACCACTCAACACATTTTTACATTAAATAAAAGTGTCACCGAGGCTAAACCTGAAGGATCCGACAGGAGTCAGGAACAGGTTTACCTCAGGTTAGCCAGCTAAACTAGCATTAGCTTTTATTTTTGTTCCCTGAAATATCAGTTGTTTGTGAATGTTTAAATTACACAAATACAGCCGATAAAAATGTGTTAAGTCCTTGATTCACGTCAAATAATGCGGACATTTGAGACACCTGCTAATTTCAGATATAAATTTAAACCTAGAGATCATTTATCTCAGTCATGCTAATGCTAATCTAAACCTGAGGGGAAAGTTCACAGTTCAGGCGCTATTATCATGTAATTATTTAAAGGTCTTGATTAATTCTTAAACTAAACTGTTTTACTTTAAATATATTTATCCCAAAGCTCTGTTGAATTCTGGAAAACCGTATAATTCTCCAGAACAGCAGCTCTGAGCGTAGTGCAGCTGCTAATCACAGGTTTATAATTAATGCTCTGGCTCTAAGAATTATTGTTTCTATAATAATTATCATTTCTGTAGTAACAGCTCATCCACAGGGGCTTGTACAGAGGACAACTAGCGGTTGATATGGTGTATGAAGTTTTCTGTAAGGAGAAATGTGTTTATGTCACACTGATGCATACATGTCAACGTTTGGTCAATCAAACCTGTATAACCAACCTCCAAAATCCATATTTCCCTTATAAAATCCGTATAAGATGCAAATTAAAATAATTTACCTAAAATTTGAATGATAATTAACAATGATATATCCCAGTTACTTTTTATTCAATATTATTAACAATAAACCTTCAGAATGAATACAAAGCTCCAATGTTTGACAAAAACACAAAGTGTTATCAGCATAGTTACGAAGGAAATACTTCGTTGTTTGGAGACAGGTTTCACCGAGCGGCTATTATGCGCGAGACTTCATATTAGCCACAAAGTCAGGAAAATCTGTTCGTAAAATTACGTTATAATGACAAAATACAATGAAAAGTATTTTTCCAGTCTCACCTGTGAAAGGTAATCCCATGTGATCTCGTTTGGACGGTAAACCTGTTGGTATAGTTAAACACAGCACATGAATGAGGCATCTTTATTCTTGGCTATGTCTAGACGCTATACCAGAGACGGTTGAAGAATCTCCACTTTGCCACATCCAATATGGCGGCGAGGATGATGTATGATTCTACGCAGAAGGCAGCGTCTATGTTTATATGTCTATGACTTCACGGTTGGCGGGATTCTCGCAATGCGGTGTGCGCATGATCAAAAGTGGAACAAAGTCTCGCTACCACAAGATAACGTGCGATTTCATAAGACTCTTTACTGGCTGTCTGTGGTGTACAGTACGTTTGTAAATGTTATGCGCTCTTTTATCATCGTGAGAATTGATTATAGCTCTAAATAAATATTGAAGTTTTTTTAAAGAATCCGTATAACTTTATTTATACGCCCATATCCTACGTTTATTGAATCAAATCCGTATAAAATACAGACATTCTGTATAGGTTGACATGTATGCTGATGGAAGGAGTCTCCAGTGTCAGAGGTAAAGCTGTCACGTTAGGCTTTCTGACATATCTGTCTTCAGGACAGAGGAGTTTATTACACTATATGAGACGAGCTGCGATTTTTCCAGCCTTATTAACTTCCAGAGAGAGAAAAAAAGGCAGGTTGGTGAGGGAACTACTGTTTATGGCTGCTATAATGTACAGTAAGTGAGAACAGGAACGAACTTGAAATGTAACCTTTACCTGATTTAAAAAAGAAAAGTACAACCCCAATTCCAAAAAAGTCAGGACCTTAGTATTGCAGTCAAGACCACCTAAACCAAAACCACATCATGACGTCAGGCTGAAGGACATCACGTCCTTCAGCCGCAGTACATCAGGCTGAAGGGCATTACATCTGATACTGTGATTAGCAGCACCGGAGCACCCCAGGGCATGGTGCTGGCCCCTCTTCTCTTCACCCTGTACACCGCGGACTTCTGCTACAACTCGGAGCTGTGCCACATTCAGAAGTTTGCCAATGACACAGCCATCGTGGGGTGTATCAGGGACAACAGAGAGGAGGACTATAGGAGCCTGGTGAGGGACTTTGCTGTTTGGTGCAACAGGAACCATCTGCAGCTCAACATCTCGAAGACCAAGGAGCTGGTCATTGACTTTGGGAGGTCCAGAACAAGGTCATGACCAGTTCTGATCGAGGGAGTCGAGGTGGAGGCTGTGGATTCCTACAAGTACCTCGGGCTGTGGCTGGACAGCAAGCTGGACTGGACTTGCAACACCAACCACCTGTACAGGAAGGGACAGAGCAGGCTGTACTTCCTGAGGAGGCTGTGGTCCTTTAACATCTGCAGGAAACTCCTGTGGATGTTCTATCAGTCTGTGGTCACCAGTGTCCTGTTTTACACCGTGGTGTGCTGGGGGGGCAGCACATCCAAGGAGGACACATCCAGGCTGGACAAACTGATCAGGCAGGCCGGCTCTGTGGTCGGCGTGAAGCTGGACTCTCTGGTGACGGTGGCAGAGAAGAGGTCTATGGACAAACTACTGAACATCATGGACGATGCCAGTCACCCTCTGCACACCGTCATCAGCAACCAGAGGAGCCTGTTCAGTGACAGAATGCGCCTTCCCAAGTGCAGGACGAACAGACTTAAAAACTCCTTTGTCCCTCACACCATCAGACTGTACAACTCCTCTCTGGGGGGCAGGAGGGGTAACAGGAGGACAGAGGACGGGAAGGAGCAGCAGTAGCCTAGCCTGACAAAAAGCAATGTGCAATATAAATGTGCAATACCTCTCCTGCTGGACTTTTTTCCATATCTTATTCTTTTTTATATTTGTATATGCAAATACCTAATTTAATTTATCTAGAAGTTTTTCTATATTTCTATTCTCTGTTTATCCTGTAATGATGCTACTGGAATTTTAATTTCCCTGAGGGAACCCACCCAAAGGGATCAATAAAGTTCTATCTAATCTAATCTATCTAATCTGACCGAGACCATAGTGTATTGAGACTGAGACAAGGCCAAGACCTTGAGATGAAGTCAAGGCCAAGACTAAAGCAGGGTGAGACCGAGTCAAGACCAGGACCAGACCAGTGGGAGTACGGGGCGTGGGAGAGGGATGACTGTCGTTAACAGGAAGAAAAATTTCAAATTAGCAATGAGTCACGTCATTGGTTGCATTTGAAGCAGGAAATTTTACATCCAGTCACAGTAACGATGTTAACAAATAAATCAGACAGTTTAGTGAAATCCCCACAGCTGTGGTCTTGAAATAAAATCCCGAGTCCTCTACGTTCGAGACCGAATAAAAGTATGGTCAATTCCGAGACCGAGTAAAAGTGGCCTCCAAACTGATCTTGTGTACAGCACTACTGGACACTGTAAAACCAAAGAAAAACAGAATGCAATGATTTGCAAATCCTTTTCAACATATATTCAACTGAAAACAATACAAAGACAAGATACTCAACATTCACACTGAAACTTTGTTTTTGTAAATATACATCAATTCTGAACTTGATGCCTGCAACACATTCCAGTAAAGTTGAGACGGGGCAACAAAAGACTGGGGAAGATCAAAAAAAGCACCCATTTGGGACATTCTACAGTTAAACAGGTTCACTGAGTGGAATAGTCCAATAGTTTAAGAAAAGTTTCTGCCACAGGTGTCCCAACTTTTTTGGAAATAACACACACACACACACACACTGATTTAATGTAACTTTTATTCTGAATTCCATGTTTTCCATTGAAATATTCAATAAAAATTCAATAAAAGAAAGTGTAAAACAAAAGATACAAGCCACTCCACAATGTTTTACTGTATAATGATATAGTAACATCAATAATAAGCAAAACTATTATACAATTCTATTTAAGAAAAAAAAAGTACCATCCCAATTACAAGAAATTCCATTAAAGCAATAAAGATGTTAATGCTATTAGAGGGGCGGAAAATCGTATAATAAATGTAAGCAGTAATTTTTTTTTATACCTTTTTTAATTAATAAACAGGAGGAAGTTGATGCTGAAACTTTTAAGTCCATTTTAAAGAGGCCCAGTCATCACCAGATTGAGATAGAAAGTCACAATTACAAAGACCTTATCCGAGCATGAACATATACATGTGTCATATTTAGTGAAGTTTTCTTAAAATATGGTGAGATTCTATTTGAGAGCATGTGAAAGGATCAGGGCTGTCAGTGTCAAAAAAAATATTCACTCCCACTACATCGTCTCAAAAACTGAAATCTAAAATGAACAGAAACTATCCCCCAAAATATCCAGCCACTAAAAACTGGAGGATTTTTCTTGTCACAGTAGTATGCACACATTTCTAACAGCGGGAAGCTTTTTCTTTTATCTTCTGCTAATCCCCTTCTTTCCTCTCTCCATCTATACAATATGTATGTAAAATATTTTTTTATTTTTTGTTTATTTTTATATCTTCTTTACTGTTCGGAATAAAGCAAGCAATCAATCAATACATCCTTGCTGATTTTAACTAACTGACCTGGAGCGGGTTTCCCAAAAGCATCGTTGCACAAAGATCATCATTAAACAGTAGCGTGAGTATCCTAGTTAAGATGATCTTAGTGTTAAGAAGCTTTTGGGAAACTCACCCCGATCATCTATCAGAAGAAAGACATGGGATTAACAGTCACTATTCTATACGCTCACAAACTGACATCACACGTTACCTTTTTTTTTTTTGTCACAGCCTATGTTTGATTATTGCTTTAAAACATCTTCGGAGACACAGACGATTTTTAAACCAGCCTCCGGGAAGGACAGCCGACCCTCAATCTTCTTTCAAAATGAGCAATGCCTTAAACTTTCATTTCAAAATATAACCTTACAAATAATGCTTTATAGCTTTTCAGGCATTTGAGAAATCAATGCTATTATCTGTGCAGGAGTTTCTAGGATGTTCAAAGAACAAAAGCTTTTAGAGTTTTGGTATCGGAGTATCCAACTTTCTTCAAAAAAAGATTGCAGCCAAATACTTTAATGCTATGGGTCAAATACATTTTCTTCTTCTTCCAAAAAAAAGTTCAGGCCACTTTCTGGTGTATTATCAAACTTGTACGATTAAACTCATTTTGGTAACAATTCCTTACGTTCCTCTTCATCTCCATCTGAAAGAGAGAAATCATATTCATCATTAAAACAGATGACTTCTTACACATAAAGACAGTGTAAAGGAGAGTTCAGCAGTGCAGTGTGATATTTACTGCACGACTGACTACTCGAATACTGGTGTAATATTCTAAGGACAAAAATTTCTTAACTGAAGGTCAAATCTGCAGATAAATCTGACTCTACAAGTTTTTATCTGCCAGCTATCTATCAGTATCCCAGATCACCATATGAGAAATACAGCATCTGTATTTTACTGACCCTCTGAAACAAAAGCAGGCCTGAAGCTTCAGTACGGTGAGCTGGATGTTCAGATTAGATCTACACTGATCTTACAGTTTATAAATGTTCTGGTACATTGGAAATTCTCCAGCACGGATGAAAGCGAACCTTGTGGCTAATGTTACCACTAAAAATGGTCGACATTAGCTTAATAACTGAACTTTCAACTACAACCAAGTACTTAAAGTCAGCTAGCAGACTTGTACGACATGATCGTGAGCTTGATTTAAGAAAACGTTAAGGTTCTGGACTTTCTTCGTCTCTTGGAATTTCAATAATGTCGATTTATAGTTCCATTAAAGAGTAGTAAACTGTTGAGCTATAAATGTAAATTTGAGTACTTTTGAGATTTTCTAGCTTGGATGACAAAACATTGATGACTCTAAACAGCTCTTCACACAGAGAGAACCTTGTAATACTGAGATCACCACCTATTTAAATTCACACCCTTTATAAATAATTTGATCAAAATTACCAAGATTATCGGAGGCTCCATTATTAATGTCCTCCTGGCTGCTCTTTTCTGATCCAGAACTGCCACCCTGGCCTGAAAAACACAACAATGATTTGTTTTATTAAAGACGCCTTGGTTTAATGGAAATGTGGTTCAGATTTTTGCCAAATATATATATATATATATATATATATATATATATATATATATATATATATATATATTTTTTTTTTTTTACCAGAGTCTTGAGAGCTGTGAGACTCAGAATCTTTATCATCTTTTTTTTCTGATCCAACATTGTTCATATCTGGAAAAAGGAAAAACAAACAAATCAGGTAGAATGAGTATTTATTATTCATTCACACACTCATTACTTCTAAAGAAATCTCATCTCATCTCATTATCTGTAGCCGCTTTATCCTGTTCTACAGGGTCGCAGGCAAGCTGGAGCCTATCCCAGCTGACTACGGGCGAAAGGTGGGGTACACCCTGGACAAGTCGCCAGGTCATCACAGGAACATAAAGAGTATACAACATTAAAAACAAATTAAAATAGGACAATGCAATTGAATCATTCAGATGGAAAAGGCAATCTTAAACAGGTGGGTTTTGAGTGTGGACTTGAATTGTGAGAGTGAGTTTACAAAAAGTATTCATACCCCTTGAACTTTTTCACATTTTTCCACCTTACAACCACAGACTTAAAAGTTTTTTTTTTTTTACTGAGATTTTATGTGATAGACCAACACAGAGTAGCACATAATTGTGAAGTGAAACGAAAATGATAAATGGTCTTCAAAATTTTAAACAAATAAAAATCTGGAAAATGTGGCGTGCATTAGAATTCAGCCCCCTGTACTCTGATACCTCTAAATACAATCCAGTGCAATCAATTGCCTTCAGAAGTCATCTAATTAGTGAATAGAGTCCTACTGTGTGTAATTTACTCTCAGCATAAATACACTTGTTCTGTGAAGGCCTCAGTGGTTTGTTAGAGAACACTGAAGAACAAACAGCATCATGAAGACCAAAGAACTCACCAGACAGGTCAGGGATAAAGTTCTGGAGAAGTTTAAAGCAGGGTTAGGTTATAAAAAAAAATATATCCCAAGCTCTGAACATCTCAAGAAGCACTGTTCAAGCCATCATTCAAAAATGGAAAAAGTATGGCACAACTGCAAACCTACCAAGACATGGCCGGCCACCTAAACTGACAGAGCGAGCAAGGAGAGCACTGGTCAGAGAAGCAGCCAAGAGGCCCATGATCACTCTGGAGGAGCTGCAGAAATCCACAGCTCAGGTGGGAGAATCTGTGCACAGGGCAACTATAAGTCGTACACTCCACAAATCTGGCCTTTTTGGAAGAGTGGCAAGAAGAAAGCCATTGTTGAAAGACAATGAGAAGACAATAAGAAGTCAATAGAAGTCAAAGACAATAAGAAGTCCCGTTTGCAGTTTGCCAGAAGTCAAGTAGGGGACACAGCAAACATGTGGAAGAAGGTGCTTTGGTCAGATGAGACCAAAGTTGAACTTTTTGGCCTAAATGCAAAGCGCTATGTGTGGCGGAAAACTAACACTGCTCATCACCCTGCACACACCATCCCCACTGTGAAACATGGTGGTTGCAGCATCATGCTATGGGGATGCTTTTCTTCAGCAGGGACAGGGAAGCTGGTCAGAGTTGATGGGAAGATGGATGGAGCTAAATACAGGGCAATCCTGGAAGAAAACCTGTTGGAGGCTGCAAAAGACTTGAGACTGGGAAGGAGATTCACCTTCCAGCAAGACAATGACCCTAAACATACAGCCAGAGCTACAATGGAATGGTTTAGATCAAAGAATATTCATGTGTTAGAATGGCCCAGTCAAAGTCCAGACCTAAATCCCATTGAGCATCTGTGGCAAGACTTGAAAATTGCTGTTCGCAGACGCTCTCCATCCAATCTGGCTGAGCTTGAGCTATTTTGCAAAGAAGAATGGGCAAAAAATTTCAGTGTCCAGATGTGCAAAGCTGGTAGAGACATACCACAAAAGACTTGCAGCTGTAATTGCAGCAAAAGGTGGCTCTACAAAGTATTGACGCAGGGGGGCTGAATACTAATGCACACCACATTTTTCAGATTTTTATTTGTTTAAAATTTTGAAGACCATTTATCATTTTCATTTCACTTCACAATTATGTGCTACTCTGTGTTGGTCTATCACATAAAATCTCAATAAAAAAAAAAAAACTTTTAAGTCTGTGGTTGTAAGGTGGAAAAATGTGAAAAAGTTCAAGGGGTATGAATACTTTTTCAAGGCACTGTATGTTCCTTATGACAGGTGGTAAAGAATTCCAGAGCTGGGGAGCAGAGCAGCTGAAAGCTTTACTCCCCATGGTGATGAGACGGGCGGAGGGGACAGTCAAGTGAATAGAGGAGGATGATCTGAGGGAGCGGCATCATGGAGAAGATTGGAAATATATAATGGAGCAAGATTGTGGATGGCTTTGAATATGAGCAGAAGGCTTTTGTAATTGATGTGGAATTTGACCGGGAGCCAGTGAAGCTGTTGCAGGACAGAAGTGATGTGATGAATGGAGGGGGTTCTGGTGATGATACAGGCAGCTGAATTCTGGACCAGTTGAAGCTTGTGGACAGATTTGTGGGTAAGACCAAAAAGGAGGGAGCTGCAGTAGTCCAGGCAGGAGGTGACGAGGCTGTGACCAAGGATGGCAGTGGTATGGGAAGTAAGGGAGAGGCGGAGGCGGTTGATGTTGCGCAGATGGAAATAAGCAGACCGGGTAATGTTGGTGATGTGAGATTGAAATGAAAGAGTACTGTCGAGGATGACACTCAGACTTCAGTAGGGAGGAGAAAACGGAGCAATTGTCAATATCAAGAGAAAAACTGTCGGTTTTGGATAGTGTAGATTTTGTGCCAATGAGAAGAACCTCAGTTTTGTCACTATTTAGTTTAAGTAAATTTGAAGAGAACCAGGATTTTATTTCTGCCAAGCAGTTAGTAAGGGAGGAGGGTGGGAAGTTGGAGGTGGGTTTACTAGCAAAAGTAGAGCTGGGTGTCATCCACAACAGTAGAAGTTGATGTTATATTTACAAAAGATATTGCCAAGGGGAAGAAGATAAATGATGAAGAGGAGGGGCCCCAGGACAGAGCCCTGGGGCATACCTGAAGTGACAGAGGAAGGGTGGGATGTGAAAGTTTTAAGCTGAATGAACTGAGTGCAGCAGGAAAGGTATTATTTGAACCAGTTTAGAGGCGTCTCAGTGATACCAATGGAGGATAATCTATTGAGGAGGGTGGTGTGACAAATGGTGTCGAATGCTGCACTCAGGTCAAGGAGGATGAGGCTGGAGAGTGAACCAGAATCAGCTGCCATGAAGAGGTCACTGATGATTTTGATAAGAGCAGTTTCTGTGCTATGGAAAGGGCGGAACCCAGATTGGAACTGTTCATACAGGTTGTTGTGTGATAAATGAGTGTGAAGTTGAGTCGCTACTATTTTCTCAAGAACAGTAGCGACTCAAGAATTGCGCTGAATATTGATTTTTCAGGCGGCACGGTGGTGTAGTGGTTAGCGCTGTCGCCTCACAGCAAGAAGGTCTGGGTTCGAGCCCCGTGGCCTGCGAGGGCCTTTCTGTGTGGAGTTTGCATGTTCTCCCCGTGTCCGCATGGGTTTCCTCCGGGCGCTCCGGTTTCCCCCACAGTCCAAAGCACGGGCGATTGCTCTAAGACAACGAGGGAGGCTCAGCCTCCTCTAAAAATGACGAACATCGTGTAGGATGAATTGCGCTACGCTTATGTTATAGCCGACCTTATAACATTGCTATTTCAGATCCAGAATCATAGAAATATATGTGCTCAACCCATTACAGTGCAAAATCATTCCCTTACAACTTTAATGTGTGCATGAGTTTTTCCCCCTCGTGACAGCGCGATGCAGCCCAGCCTCAGTGGACTTCAATGGCATTTGGGAGCTCTACGCTTTCAATATCAAAATGCAAGACGATTATTGGACAAATACTGTGAAAACACCCGCCCACGGAGTCTCACGGACTCCCAGCCTCAGTGCACTTCAATGGCATTTGGGAGCTATGCGTTTTTCAATCTCAAAATGCAAGACGGTTATTGGACAAATACTGCGAAAATGCCCGCCTACGGACTCCCAGCCTCACATGGGAGGGACATGGCAAAGCTTTCCGCGAGGAGACTGGTGATTGGTGAAAGCGGCCGGATATTTTTTTTGATTGACAGCTCGTTTCAAATATAGACAGGCAGTGGTAAATTTCAGTTCAGTCCCATGCGGATTCGCAAGTGCTGTGGTGTATTGTAAGAGATCAGCTTACATTTCGATTTCATTCATTACATACGGTTTCTACCAGCTTTTTTAGTTTGTATATATTTTCATTGTAAATAAAGTGTAAATATAGTGTTGTCAAGTTTGCTATCTTAGTTCCAGAAATTTCATTTATTTGAGTGACTGAACTTGAACTTGAGGGGGCTAGTCAGCTAGCAAGAAAGCTGCGCACGGATGCCAAGCATTGCTGATTTAATTTTGGCGAAGCCATTTGCCAGTCTTCCTTTCGAGGAAAAAATTAAAATTAAAGAGCAGGGTAGACCAACGCCTCAAATTGACTTGGTGAAAAAGGTAGGGAATAATACTCGTTCCTTTCAGCTCTCCTGGTACGAGAAAGTGAATTGGCTAACAGCAAGTGACCCACATCAACAACAGTAAATAGGCTACTTTAGTAATATGTCATGTCATGGATGGACCAAAAATATAGAATCTATTTAAAATGTTTATGCTGAGTATATTATATTGGAATATATATTTTTCTGGATATGAATTAAAACACAGCTACAATTTGGAAAACATTTTTAAACAAAAACACAGCCGAGAACATTTCACACTACAGACCTGGATTAAAAGTGAAAGGTTATCAAAATTGTCAATAAAACATTTCTCAGTGGGGTGGCACGGTGGTGTAGTGGTTAGCTCTGTCGCCTCACAGCAAGAAGGTCCGGGTTCGAGCCCCGTGGCCGGTGAGGGCCTTTCTGTGTGGAGTTTGCATGTTCTCCCCGTGTCCGCGTGGGTTTCCTCCGGGTGCTCCGGTTTCCCCCACAGTCCAAAGACATGCAGGTTAGGTTAACTGGTGACTCTAAATTGACTGTAGGTGTGAATGTGAGTGTGAATGGTTGTCTGTGTCTATGTGTCAGCCCTGTGATGACCTGGCGACTTGTCCAGGGTGTACCCCGCCTTTCGCCCGTAGTCAGCTGGGATAGGCTCCAGCTTGCCTGCGACCCTGTAGAACAGGATAAAGCGGCTAGAGATAATGAGATGAGACATTTCTCAGTCAAAATAAGTAAAATATAGGGAAAGTGTCATTGAATGAAATGTGTGGCACCCAGCTCTACTGCTGAGGTTCCTGACAAAGACCTGCTTTCAATAATGATCAATTTTTAAACATGCCACAATTTTAAAATACAAAATGTTAAAATATACCCCTCCCCCCCAACACCACCATCATGTATATTGGACAGTAGGCTAATGGGCCAAAAGAACCTGTTATTTCACAGTTTGTGACGCTGCCAACAATCAGCCAGATCAGAGGCAAGAGTATGGGCAAAATTGATGTTTTTTCTTTTAAAATCTGGAAATATCATAACCGACCAGCCTCCCCTGTTTGAAAGACTACCAGCCGCCACTGGTCCAAAGACATGCAGGTTAGGTTAACTGGTGACTCTAAATTGAGCGTAGGTGTGAATGTGAGTGTGAATGGTTGTCTGTGTCTATGTGTCAGCCCTGTGACGACCTGGCGACTTGTCCAGGGTGTACCCCGCCTTTCACCCGTAGTCAGCTGGGATAGGCTCCAGCTTGCCTGCGACCCTGTAGAACAGGATAAAGTGGCTAGAGATAATGAGATGAGATTGGTTTTTCAATATTGAAAATAAATATCACTGTGGAAATCAGCACCTAATGCAAATGCACTATTTGAACACCTGAAGTCCCATGTGCCCAACCCAAACAGGGAGCATGCTGGGTCACATGATCGCTTTCTTTTGTGAAGATCCTGTACTATTACAGGGAATCATCTGCACTTATGAAGTGGTCAATAGCTCTGGCTCAACCTACCTGCATTATACATTATACAGTTACACAACCATGTTAACAGTTAAAGACAGAGAATGAGGGGATGGAAACTAGTAATTTTAGCCACTTTGGAGCTCCATTTCCAGTTAAAGTGCTGCCTCAAGTGCTGCTACGGAGCTCTTTGTGGATCAGAGAGTTTGGAATAAACAAACAAATTTATAAATCCTCCCAACATGTTTAGTTTTGAAGATATGTTGTGTACATTGTGTTTACAATATTAAACCTTTGTTCATAGGGATTTTTAATTTACAAAATCATGAAGCTAGTATCGTGAGTGGAACTGTGACTGGAGTAACATGACACCCTTCATGAGCAGGGAATAAGGTCCTTCTGCAGAACTGTTATCACTCCGCTTAAAGACATGTATGATATCGATAAGTCAAAATAGAGGAAATGCGACAAAAATAAGACTAGAGTATTCCACTTTAAAGTGTATCATAATAGTGGTCATAATATAACAAAACTACAATACTATAGTAACACGTTATACTTAGTTTATAATGCTAAATAATGAAAGACAGTGTTACAAAGTACACTTACTGGGGAACCCTTTTTTATTCTTAAAGCTGATTGGAATTTTGTGTATTTATTACACTCTCAGTTTGCCTGCACATGACTGTTAGTTAACTTTGTACCTGCAAAGTGACCTACAAAGCAGTTCTCTCTTTTTCACAGTCTTGTATTAACCACAAGTTCCACCTACCAATAGAACATGATCCAGTCACTGGTGCCGCCGCTGGCGCAGCCGCTGGTGCAGCCGCTGGCGCAGCCGCTGGTGCAGCCGCTGGCGCAGCCGCTGGTGCAGCCGCTGGCGCAGCCGCTGGTGCAGCCGCTGGCGCAGCCGCTGGCGCAGCTGCAGCTCCAGTCAGTGGCATTTGCGCTGAACAGATTCAACAAAGCAGCTTGTCTTTATGATGTAACCAAAAATTAACATGTATAAACTTGTAACACAATCACAAGGCATGAGAACACACAGTCTAAAGGTGCACTGGCCAGATCATTTTTCTGTTCTGGAATATGACCGACAATTAGCTTACAATTAATTTAAATACTGAAGAATTCTGGGTACAATATAAATCATTTTATGGTTCATATTGTGGTCCCCCCCTTTTTTATATTTTCCTTCAGTCTTCTGTGCTTAATAGGACTTCTTGTATTAAGGTTCTAATCACCATTTGATCTTCATCATAACTGACCAAGCATAAATCCCACCTACCTGGAGATAACATTTGAACATTGCTGCTTGTTGAGCATCTACTCAGAGGTCGACAAGCTAAACAGATTAAAGAAATAGAACAGCAAATAAATAAACATTCCCATTATAAATACTGTTCTTTCTATTGCAGATAAGGAATTCTTTAAAAAAAAATAAATAAATAACGTTAATGTACAGGTGTAACGACACATGACAATACAATGCATCATAATGCAAACATATTACGATGTGTCTCATGGAAATGTGGAGTCACACTGTAGAAAATCAGCATCCAATGCAACTGTTTAATACGTAGGTCACAAACTATTTTTAAACTAAAGCTGTCGATAAACAATTTTAGTGACTTTGGAGCTCTATTGCCAGTTAAAGTGTTGCCTCAGTGCTGCTATGGAGCTCATTAGGGTTCATTCCATTCCATGGCATTTAGCAGAACTCTTATCCAGAGTGACGTACAATGAGTGCAAAAGTCAGGTACACGAAGTGCTGAACTTCTAGACAAGAATGTTCTGGTGCCAACTGAACAAGTGACAGCAATGCCAAGTGTAATATTCTGTTGAACCAATACAACCAATTAAGGCATCAAATACGCCATGTTTTGCTACAGATGGAAATGCTCTTTCAAGGCATATGATATATGCTCCAAGTAATACATAAAACCTGGAAACTGACAAATTCATATAGATTTTTAATATTAGACTATTATTATCATCCTTCAGAAGCACATAGCTGTGTACTTCTACTTGATCTCCAGATACAGTGGCTGATGTTTGAAGTTTTGCTTCTACTGACACTGTAGTTTGTTTAAATTGTAGAACTGGGTACGGTAAAACTCGCAGAATAAAGATAAGCTGAATATTTAGACACAAGATACAAATATTAGTTCTCCGATACAATTTTGTGATTGTATTTTGAGTACAGTGGCTATTTTACAGTTCTGTTTGTGGTGAAACATGGCATATTTGATACCTTAATAAATATAGTTTGGTTCAAGAGACCAACTTCATATTTTGAGAATATATTAATGAAGACGTGCTCTTTCCAGTGGTATAATTGTTTTTACAGTAGACCTTGTCATACATGAGCAATATGCATTTGAAATATAGGCGTGAAATGATTTTTCTTCATTTTTAATGCCTCATAAATCAGAAAATTTTTTATTTCTTTTAGAAAAATACTGAGTCACCAAAATAGTACTACAACATGAGAAATAAAGACCAAAATTTGAAAGGTATGATGTGCTTCAATGTGGAAATACAGAGGGCCAAAACAGCTCCAAAGCACAAACGATTTTTAAAAAAATTTTTTTAGCAAGCTATAAACTGACAAATATGCAACTGTGGATATTTTTTTATAGTAGTTAAAGACATCTAGACTATGTTCAGACTGCACCCTGAAACGACCCATATCTGATTTTTTTGCCCATATGCGACCTGTATCCGATTTGTTATTGACAATCTGAACGACACAGATCCGATTTTTTCACATGCGACCCAGGCCGCTTGGATATGTGGTCCTAATTCCGATGCATATCCGATATTTTCACATGCGACTGCAGTCTGACTGGACAGGTCGCATTCATGTGACCTACACGTCATCAACAAGAGACAAACGTCACTATTCTGCGTTGGCTAATCCAGCCTCTTTGGTGGAAAACAACAACATTTGTACAGTTTTCAGAATTTAAATAGACTTTTATAGAATTGATCAAGCTAATGGTGGATTTGGTAGGGACCTGGATGTTAAACCATCCTGTATTACAAGATTATAAGATTGTTCTGGAAATTTCCAGTAATTTGACACCTTCAGTCTCATTAGTCTGCTGCCCACATGAGTTCCGCCGCCGCCACAAAAACCACATCGCCAGGTCTCGCCTCATCTCCATGCTTTACTTGCAAACTTGAAGAGTGCGCTTTTTTTTGTTTACATATTACGTAGATGTGCTTATTACGTGTCAATTTGCGCATGCGGGACACTTTTCGGTCGTTTTCCGTTCATATTGGAGATCGCATACAAGTCTCATATAATTGGTAATGTGACCGGCCTAACAAAAAAATCAGATTTCACAACAAATCGGATACGGGTCGTTTCAGGTTGCAGTCTGAACGTAGTGCTAGTACCTAAGAACAACTCCTGAAAAAGAGAACATAACATCTATCATCATGTGGTTAGACTTACACAATCTTCCCATCCTTATAAGGATGCCACAAACACATCCCACCACAAGCAGTGTGACTCCAACTCCGACTATTCCTCCGATAATCCCACTCTGAATCTTTGGTACAGTACAATCGAGGCATGGAGGTGCTTCAAAAGAAAAACAAACAAAAAATGGATTAATGGAACTTTTCTACCAACTCTGGCATTAAACAAACTGTAAGGAACACACACACACACACACACACACACACACACACACACACACACACACAGTAAGTAAATTATTATATTTACCTTGGTTTTGTGGAGAAATTATTGGTTCTTTAAGGGTGATGTGGTCCACATAACAATCGTACATTGTCTCTGCATTCTTCAGGATCTCCACACTCTTCCTCACCTGGTAGGTGCCATCACCATTAGGTCTGACTCCACTGGATGTGACCAGATGTTCAGGTAGAGAAGTTTTGAGCTTCCTCAAAGACACTCTGACATCTTTAGGGTAGAACCCTGTGACCAGGCAGGTCAGGGTCAGCTTGCCGGGGTCAGTTAATGCTTTCTTTGTAAACACATGCACCACTGGAGCAGCTGAAAATACAGAAACATTGGATGTTTTTTATTACTTTCTTGTGAATATCAACTAAGAACTGAAGTGACTCCAGTTAAATCCTTTGGATACTCACAATGGTTTTTCAGCTGCTCTTCTCCATAAACCATGAACTTGGTGAGCCAGTCCACACACTCCTTCTCCAGGTAACCCTTGGTGTACTGGTTCAGGATGTCCACGTCATCCCATTTCCTTTTGGTCACCTGAGCAGCTGCGACTGGAGCAATCCACCTCGAGTTCACCTCATCGAAGGAGAGGAACTCAGTGCCATCGTAGCTGTACTCATCAATTCCTTTCAGAAATTTAATACTTCCATCTGGACCTTTATCAATCACACAGCCATGTCTCCACTGAAGAACATGAAGATCTGAAATGGAGACAGTGCACTAAAGAGAATAAGTGTCTGCCCCGAAACATTAAGAATCATAAAATATGATCCTTTTATGAGTAATGATACAGAGAATTTACAAACCGGACTTATTGTGTCTCATACGATCTATCAGGATGTCCACGTTGACCTTAAACCACTGCTCTTTGCTCTTGCGGGACAGAGTGCCTTTCTCCCAGTAATCCGCAGCCATCTTCTTCGCCATCCAATCCTGTTTAGGAACCTTAATCTGACTCTTACTGTTGTAGTAGTCGAGTTCTCGGTCATCGAGTGTTCCCAGTGCAATGAAGTCATAGATTCCAGGAAGGTCGAGGGGTCGGGACAGAGCCGTGTAGGTGTAAAATAGAGAGTGCTCATCTAGAGAAGCTGTACAGGGAGGTTATTTTAGCAACTTTCACTTTTGTTTGAAACCAAATCCTGTCCCAAAGTTCATACTTCCATTATTCGCCTGTATAAACAGTTCACAGTGTGTGTGCAGCTTTAATACAACGCAAGCAGGTTTAGCTGTTCATCACTGAAGCACATGTGGAGTTTCTGAGCCACTGAAACAGGCTGTAATAGGAGGTGTAATACAGAGAGTGCTCAGCTGTTCGAAAACAAACAAGGCGTGGCCACTCATGATAAGGTGCCCTGACCAAGCAAGTACCAATCTTGGAATCTTGGACACTTCACCATAACTTGGTAAAATGTCACTGGATGTGTTACTGATGTCCAGTAAAAGGTCTATAACAGAGGTGTTAAAGGTATGACCTATGGCTCAAGACTCAGGACCGGCCTCATAAAGGTTCTAATCTTTCCTCACACTGTCCTTGTTCATTTCAGCCAGCTGTTTCTTTCTCAGGGAGGTTCACAGCTCACAATCTGTACCGTTCTCATCCTGCTTTTTTCTGTCCATTTCTGCTGGCTGATATATTCTTAACTTCAGGCCATGGTTTCTTGATCAGGCCTACAGCTTGGTTCAACTCCTCCTGAATTGTTCTTGATTACGTCCCACTATATCCAGTAAAAAGGTAACTGGGGGGTTAAAGATCTGGCCCAAGGCCTGGAACCGGCCTAATAAAGGTTCCTCTCCAGCTCAGCTCACTAAATGAATTTAGAATTCAACTTCTGAATTAAAATTTTCTTGTGGATTGGGATTGAAATGAAAGACACACACAAAAAAGTGCTAGTCTCTGTCAGTCCACTTGGGGGCAAAATACAGCAATAAACGCAAAACTAATAAATGACTTATTAGGAAGATAGAAAATATCTACAGATCTAAACATGTATCTTTCTAAAATATCTAATTTAAGGGTTTTATACCAACAAGGTGTGAACATGCATGCAATCAGAATTGTACATTTTTAATTGCAAATCTATAATCATCCAGTTATCAATAAATAAATCAACCATACTTTGTCTATTTAAAACCATAGAATTTCAGTCATAAAGAGGAAGTACCAGGGCTAGTTTGTCCATTTATGACCTATAATTCTAGTTCAATCCGTTTCAGTTCCAGGTTTTACCGCTACATCATTTTTTCCCATATCTTATTCTTTTTTATATTTGTATATGTAAATACTTAATTTAATTTATCTAGAAGTTCTCTATTTTCTATTCTCCTGTAATGATGCTGCTGGAATTTTAATTTCCCTGAGGGCACCCTCCCAAAGGGATCAATAAAGATCGATCGATCGATCGATCTATCTATCTATCTATCTATCTATCTATCTATCTATCTATCTATCTATCTATCTATCTATCTATCTATCTATCTATCTATCTATCTATCTATCTATCTATCTATCTATCTATCTATCTATCTATCTATCTATCTATCTATCTGGGACATTCCACCGAATGGGTGCCATTTGCTTGTTGTACCACTCCCAAATTAAACTTAATTTGTTATATCTTTTCAACACTGATTATAATAACACACATATTTAACTATTCAAAATGTGTATTGGTCAACCACAGGCTATGTTATTTATTTTTTTTACAAGGTTTGGAAGTCAAAGATGGCTGCATACTCTTTATATGAGTAACAGGACTGAAAGTAACAGGACTGAGTTTTTAGCCTAGGATGAGCTAATACATGGAATTAAGCCACATGGCGTCATCGCTAATAGCATGACCACACTTAGCACATTCTAGTGATTTACCAAAAATCTGTATTTTTAAAATAAACAAATATCATCTAAGAAATAATTTAAGTAACAGGACAGCATGTTGACATTGACCTTATCAGTCAAAGTTAAAAAAAAAATCATCAAATATACAGAAAAGTAAATTAGAGAACTAACTTTTGGTCTTCCCATGGCCTTCAGAAGCCACAACTGATGTAACTTCCTGTTGAGCATGTGATTTATGGGATGTTCCAAATTTGTCAGATGGGGTAATATGTTTGGGTAACAGGACTGAGTGAAAACCCAGGGACACAACTAAAATGTTTATTTTAACTAAGATATTGTGGATTTCTTATGAAAAAAAAATATTTAAACCATGGATAGGATATGGAGTCACACAACAGTGCAAAAGAAATACTGTTTCTGAAGGATTTTAATCATAATATTTCATAGTTAAGTATAAAGTTAGAGTGCGGGGACAGGTAACACATGCTATTTTTCAGTGTTTTAGGTAGTTTTTATTAATCCTTACAATTATATATCTTAAATTTGAAATCAGATCAATGTGCAGGACATTCTGCGTAATAAGGAAATTTATTTTAAAGTACATTTTTATGTGCATTTATACATATAATTTTCTAGGGACGGAAATGGCACCGATTCAGTGGAATGGCTCATCTATCTATCTATGTGGAAGACTCATGGACACACTGGGTTTACTTTCAGTTTGAGAGTGTGGACTTTTCCATTTTTGCTTGAAACCCAGTCAGAAGTAAAGCCTTTTATTTACTTTATTTACAACCTTCATATCTCTCTCTCTCTCTCTCTCTCTCACACACCTCTCATGGTTCTTCACCAATATATAGGATATGGAATTAGTATACAGTGTTTGGGCACTGTGTGAGACGGCTGCGTCTCCAGTAGCTCTGTAGTTTTTAGCTCTTTAAACCTCTTTTTCCCACCTTTTTTTAAACTTTTTTGTTCTTCTTACGAGGACATAGTGTGTTTAACTATATAACATGGATATATTTAACTTCTTAATTTCCCTGAAGGAACCCTCGCAAAGAGATCACTAAAGTTTTATCTAATCTAATCTCTAGTATAGAACTGATGAAAAATAATTATTTAAATTATAACAACATAAAAAAAAATAATTATATATATATGTGTGTGTGTGTGTGTGTGTGCGTATTGCCATTCCAGGCTGCTATCTGACAGGAACAGAGAGAACAGATACAGAGGGCTGATTTGGGGGGAATTACAGTTCCTTGTTCCAGGTTGTTGTCCTTTGAGCATGACGTAAAGCATTGCTTAGGTAACACCCCTCCCTTACCTAGCTCAACAACAAGAAATAATAGGAGAAGAAATAATCTGAGTGATTCCAATAATAATAATAATAATAATAATAATAATAATAATAATAGACCTCAGACTCTCCCGGATGGTGTGTGTTCAGTGTTCACTGGATCTGATCATTAACACTGACTTCACAGCCTTTCTGTTCCTGCTTTACTTTCGATTTCAGAAAGTTCTGTGTTTCGGAGTCCAAACTGAGGGCTAAACCCGATTCCTGAGGCTGAATAAAGTGTAAACTCACCGCTGAGGGCTGGATCACAAACACACACCAGCAGCAGCCCTGCCAGGAGGAGAGAGATGCGACCCATTCTCACAAAACAACACCATGCAACGCCTGCCAGTCTCACTGCACCCACTGGGGCTGCTGCGGAGCGGACTCGAACCATACCACACCGGCACAGGGGGCGGGGCCACGACTCACCAATGACAAAAGGCCCCTGGACTGTTTTAACCAATCAGCGTCCGCGTGTCATTAATCTCCGGGCAGAATCAGCCTGTGCAGGCTGTGGAAAGGGCTGGACACGCCTTCTAATTATTCTCACTCTTTAGTCTTTATTTGTATTATAATTTATTTTATTATTTTTTTTTATCCATTAATTTTTATTATTCTTTATTTTCATTTATTTATTTTTATAATGCTTCATGAGTGCAAATGTTTTATTTGAATGGGAATTGTTTTATTTATTATTGATCTTAACCTGATTTTGTAAATTCAATTGTTTACTTGTATTTTTATGTCTATGTCTAATGTGACAATGTGTTGAAGCTGTTGTTTTTAGCTCTTTAAACCTCTTTTTTCCACCTTTTTTAAAACTTTTTTGCTCTTCTTACGAGGACATAGTGTGTTTAACTATATAACATGGATATATTTAACTTCTTAATTTCCCTGAAGGAACCCTCGCAAAGGGATCACTAAAGTTTTATCTAATCTAATCTCTAGTATAGAATTGATGAAAAGTAATTTAAATTATAACAACATCAAAAAATATATATGTATTGCCATTCCAGGCTGCTATCTGACAGGAACAGAGAGAACAGATACAGAGGGCTGATTTGGGGGGAATTAGCTACAGTTCCTTGTTCCAGGTTGTCCTTTGAGCATGACGTAAAACATTTCCTAGGTAACACCCCTCCCTTACCTGGCTCAACAACAACAACAACAACCGCCATTATAGGAGAAGAAATAATCCGAGTGATTCCAATAATAATAATAATAATAATAATAATAATAATAATAATAATAGACCTCAGACTCTCCCGGACGGTCAGTGTTCACTGGATCTGATCATAAACACTGACTTCACAGCCTTTCTGTTCCTGCTTTACTTTCGATTTCAGAAAGTTCTGTGTTTCGGAGTCCAAACTGAGGGCTAAACCCGATTCCTGAGGCTGAATAAAGTGTAAACTCACCGCTGAGGGCTGGATCACAAACACACACCAGCAGCAGCCCTGCCAGGAGGAGAGAGATGCGACCCATTCTCACAAAACAACACCACGGAACGCTTGCCAGTCTCACTGCACCCACTACCACCACTGGGGCTGCTGCGGAGCGGACTCGAACCATACCACACCGGCACAGGGGGCGGGGCCACGACTCACCAATGACAAAAGGCCCCTGGACTGTTTTAACCAATCAGCGTCCGCGTGTCATTAATCTCCAGGCAGAATCAGCCTGTGCAGGCTGTGGAGAGGGCTGGACACGCCTTCTAATTATTCTCACTCTTTAGTCTTTATTTTTATTATTATTTATTTGTATTATGATTTATTTTATTATTTTTTATCCATTAATTTTTATTATTCTTTATTTTCATTTATTTGTTTTTATAATGCTTCATGATCAGGGGCGTCGTAGTGGGCAGAAAAGGGGGACTGAGTTATCAGGGCCCCAAGTGGGGAGAGGGCCCTTGAGGAGTCTGTAATTTTATTTTCCTTTAAATATCAATACCATTTAAAGATCACAATATATGTTGCTAACTAATGTAAATGTAATGTTTTGGGTAAATAAATGGTTTGATTAATGGATTGAACTGTGTGTCCTAGCCTACATATAGTATTGTGTGATTAGGGTTTTTTATTCATTTAAGAGTTGTTAGATTAATGTGTGGCTACATAACTGACTGGACTGGTAGTACACCCCTGTTATTAGATACTTTCAGCATTGTTAACTGTTGAGCTTTTTTTTTTGGGGGGGCGGGGGGGGGGGGGGGGGGGGGGGGGGGGCATGGCCACTGCTTGTGCATAGGGCCCAGAATTTGGTCCTACGCCCCTGTTCATGAGTGCAAATGTTTTATTTGAATGTAAATTGTCTCTCATCTCATCTCATTATCTCTAGCCGCTTTATCCTTCTACAGGGTCGCAGGCAAGCTGGAGCCTATCCCAGCTGACTACGGGTGAAAGGCGGGGTACACCCTGGACAAGTCGCCAGGTCATCACAGGGCTGACACATAGACACAGACAACCATTCACACTCACATTCACACCTACGGTCAATTTAGAGCCACCAGTTAACCTAACCTGCATGTCTTTGGACTGTGGGGGAAACCGGAGCACCTGGAGGAAACCCACATGGACACGGGGAGAACATGCAAACTCCACACAGAAAGGCCCTCGCCGGCCCCGGGGCTCGAACCCAGGACCTTCTTGCTGTGAGGCGACAGCGCTAACCACTACACCACCGTGCCACCCTTGAATGTAAATTGTCTTATTTATTATTGATCTTGACCTTATTTTGTAAATTCAATTGTTTATGTCTATGTCTAATGTGTTGAAGCTGTTGTTTTTTGCTGCCATTCTTGCCCAGGTCTCTCTTGTAAAAGAGATCTTCGATCTCAATGGGACAAACCTGGTTAAATAAAGGTTATAAATAAATAAATAAATAAATAAATATTATGCTTACTTTTTATTTATTTTTATTCCTTAATTTCCTTTGGGACGAATAAAGTATCTATCTATCTATCTATCTATCTATCTATCTATCTATCTATCTATCTATCTATCTATCTATCTATCTATCTATCTATTAAAAGTCACTTCATGTATTAAAGTAATGATGAATGTCATTTCTCTTTATTTAGTTGTTCAGTTCTTGACATAATCTGGATTACTGCACTGTAAAAAAAAAAGTTACGCCAACTTAAAAATTCAAGGCAACTTACTGCACAGGATTTTTGAGTTTATGTGACAACTAAGATTTTTAAGTTTTGAAGAAAGTGGTGCCAACTTATACTTTAGGTCTCAGATAACTTAGCCTTCATATTCACACAAACTTAATTTTTTTTTTCAGTTTTACATGATAAGAATTCAACTTTAAGGCCACTAATCTTTCATCCAAGTAAAAACTTCAAAATTTGAGTTCAATTTTCTTTTTATCCCACAATAAAACAAATAACAATCCAGTTCAAATAGCATGTTTATTTTAACATGATGGTAGCAAAACTGCTATAAAACTGTAGTGGCAGTGCTTTTTTGTTAAGTCACACATTCACTTATTTTAAGCCTGAAGCTAATTTGACAAACGAAATGTGCAAACAATTCAGTACCAGCCAATTAAAGTGCTACGAATGGCATACAATGGTGTACTTGGATGAAAGATTAGTGGCCTTAAAGTTGAATTCTTATCATATAAAACTCATCTCATCTCATTATCTGTAGCCGCTTTATCCTGTTCTACAGGGTCGCAGGCAAGCTGGAGCCTATCCCAGCTGACTACGGGCGAAAGGCGGGGTACACCCTGGACAAGTCGCCAGGTCATCACAGGGCTGACACATAGACACAGACAACCATTCACACTCGCATTCACACCTACGCTCAATTTAGAGTCACCAGTTAACCTAACCTGCATGTCTTTGGACTGTGGGGGAAACCGGAGCACCCGGAGGAAACCCACGTGGACACGGGGAGAACATGCAAACTCCACACAGAAAGGCCCTCGCCGGCAACGGGGCTCGAACCCGGACCTTCTTGCTGTGAGGCGACCGCACTAACCACTACACCACCGTGCCACCCCACATGTAAACATATAGAATAATTTTAAGTGCATTATGTAATTATTTTTATAATAATAATAATAGTAATAATAATAATAATAATACACACCAGTGTCTTGGACTGAACACACACACACACACACACACACACTCTGACACATGTTTACAGTATCTTCACCCGGTGTGTCCATCATACATCATGCCATCAGACTTTAGATGATGATTCAATCTGCATTCCTCAAACACACAGCAGTATTTGTTGTCGAAACCCTTACGTATATAATGTCTGGTATGTTTTTGTGACCTGTGTGTGAACATTATGGTGCTGTGTAAAGATGCTCTGTGTCACCAGTCACACTACAGATAATGAGGCCGTCAGTGACGGTGTAGCTCACTCCAGCCCCGTCTGGTCCAGAAGGAACGATCTAAAGTGGGCCACCTTGCGCAATAAACACTGCAAGCTATATACACTATATACAAGCTATATATAGAAGCGATATCCACCCTAGGAATACTGACCTATTTACCAGAAAGAATCCAAACAGTGAGGAATTGACCGTGAAGAAGTGATTTTTGTTGAACTGTTGTTGAATTAAGCCTTAATTAGTCCACAACTTCATTAATAATTGTAATGAAGTAAATCTGGGTGGAAGTTCTATGCACCCTAGGTCCCCCTACCTTCATGCCAGAAAGAATCAAAATTGGTGAAGAATTGAGAGAGAAGAAGCGATTTGTGTGGAAACTGCTCGTTAGGGACTGATTAATTACTCCATATCTTCATTATTAATTGCAGTTATGCAAATTTGGGTAGAAGCCATATGCACTCCAGGCAACCCTACCTTCCTGCCAAAAAGAATAAAACTCAGTGAAGAATTGAGAGAGAAGAAGCGATTTTCATGAAATGTGGATGACGCCGGATGGACAACAGACAACACATGAGGGCATAAACTCATCACCTGTCAGCCAGATGAGCCAATAATATAAATCATACGGATATAAATAAAATATTCCCGTTATTTTACTCTTATCATATTTGACCCTAAAGGAAGAAAGAAGAAACAATGAGCCCTAGTTAAAGAGCTTACATTTATGACAAATAGCTCATTTCATTTGGTCCAGGATTCACGCACGCGTTCCAACACCTCCTGAGTCAGATATGTACAATAACATAAATCATCATACAGTATTCATTTTCCTCATGTATTTACAATTACATTTTACCATGATTGTTTGTGTGTTACACACAACCCCCCCTCCACACACACACAGACACAGAGATATAAATATACTGTATGTATACATGTATAAATATACACACATACTAATCCCTGTACACCCATCTTTTCCTTCCTTCTTCACCATTTCTTTCACTTCCTCCCGAAGCGGAACCCGAATCCTCCTTTCTGTCTGTTGAAAGCTTGCAGACCTCCAGCAATGGACGACAGCACTTCATTTCTTTGCATATCATCTTCATCCATGTCCTCCTCTTCCTCTTCTCCTCTCTTGTAGTACGTTGTCTCCATCGGGTGTTCCACCAAGTGCCCAACTCTCTGGCCCAGTTCCATCTTCTCCATCGGCTCCATCCAGGTCTCGATCGTTGCAGCTTTGTAATCAGGGATGATTGGATGCAGCGGGAAGGTCAGACTCTCTTCAGGGCAGAGCAACAGCAAGGACATGAACAGAGATGAGCAGATGTGGAACAGTTGGAGTGTCATCTGCATGGAGAAAAAAAAGAACAGTGTTTAGTTGATGTTAAATTCACCTCTTAGTCTAAAGAAGATCTTTGCATTGAATATCTGGAAGTCCTTCACCTTCCAGAGGTACTCCGCGGGTCTTTTATCCATCTGTCCATACTTGTTTTCCTTAAATAGGTTCCGTTTCACACCAGTCCCACCATCATACCCTGTGAGGACTAGCGGCCATTGGTTCCAACATCCCTGACGCACAAATTGGTGCTCTGCGATGATGCCATCAACATTCCTCAGACCTGGAAACGGAGTTTGTTTACGTGGCACATTTACTAAAGTGGCCAATTACTCTGATCAGGGACAATTTATTCATTAAGAACATTTCACACACACACAAACACAAATAAACAAAGCCTTAATGTTTGTGATGCATCTCACCAGGAAGCCAAAAAACATCTAGAAGAATCTGGTGGTGTACACATCCTTGGTTATTTTTATGTAAGTAGGTGATGATGTGGATTTTTAAGGGATGTCTGTATGTGGTATCACACTGCACTCGAAGCTGAGCTGTTGCATTGTACTGATGTCACTCGTGATGTAAGACCATGACCAAAGATGTCTGCTTTTAATGAAATGCAATCAGGGCTATTTGAGGAATTGTAAGCTATTGCTATAAACAGAAGCTTTACAGCAAACTACAGATCTGCAGAAGATCTGTAGATCTTCTGACATTACATTGCAGGCATTTAGCAGACGCTCTTATCCAGAGCAACCTTATCCAGCCTGGGGAGCAGCTGGGGGTTAGGTGCCTTGCTCAAGGGCACTTCAGCCATTCCTGCTGGTCCAAGGAATCAAACCGGCAAACTTTTGTTCCCAAAGCTGCTTCTCTAACCGTTAGGGCATGACTTTAACATCATAAAGCCCTCAGCTTATGTAATGTGAGACTTGTGCATAGACAAATCAACATCCATCCATCATCTATATCGCTTATCCGTCATGGTCATGGTGGAAGCTGGAGTCAATCCCATTCACACCTATGGGGGATTTAGAGTAGCCAGTTGACCAAATCCACATGCCTTTGGACTGTGGGAGGAAACCGGAGCATCTGGAGGCACAGGGAGAACATACAAACTCCACACAGAAAGGTGAGGTTCAAACACAGAACCTTCTTGCTGTGAGATAACAGCGGTAACCATTCTGAAGTGGGAAGCCATGGCCTAGTGGTTAGACAGTCAGCTTTAGAACCAAAAGGTTGTTGGTTCAATTCCCTGGACTAGCAGGAATGGATGAAGTACTCTTGAGCAAGGCCCCTAACCACCAACTGGTGCCTTGCTCAAGGGTGTACATTGTTCTGGAATGTCTGCTAAATGCCTGTAATGTAATCTATACCACTTATCCATCAGAGTCACAGGGGAGGCTGGAGCCAATCCCATTTACCCCTATGGGGGATTTAGAGTAGCCAATTGACCGAATCCACATGTCTTTGGGAGGAACGGGGAGAACATGCAAGCTCTACATGGAAAGGTGAGGTTCAAACTGAGAACCTTCTTGCTGTGAGATAACAGCAGTAACCACTGTACCACCAAAACTCAACATTTAAAACTTACGTGATCTTTCCAGTTTTGTTCTTGACAGCCATGAAATACATTTCATGATAACTATCTCCACAACTATAGGAAGAAGATGGCCTGCAACAAAGAGTCAACCAGATAATCTGGTTTATAAGAACCAGCCACAGGCTCAATCCCATAAAACACATGCACACATTACTGTTTTATTATCGTGGACTCTGCACGGTCGTGTCTTGTTCAAACCAGTGGAACAAGTTTTCTGGCATGTTGTCAGCTTGAGTGTAAGCTATCAGAGTGTGTGTAAATCAAAGCAACCAACTGAACAGAAGCCTCACACTCACACTTAAAGACTACCATTAAACTTAGGCTGACTTCAAACCAAGTATTTTACACTCTTCAATCTGTTTCACGTCTTATACTGGAGGAGGACGCAGCAGGAGGAGGTAGCAGTGACACTGAAACAATGTTAAAGCTGTAAAACACTGAGGTCAAAGTCATGTGATAAAGCCGCAGTAGTTAGTAAACAAGATTATGACTGAACCCGACATTTACACTCAGCTCAAAACCTAAGGCAACATGCTAACACCTAGCACATGCTAATTCGTCAGACTTTATGATCATTAACTCTGGATAGAGTTCAGGGTCAGAGTTCAGACATAGCGGTGTAGTGGCTAGCATTGTTGCCTCACTGCAAGAAGGTTCCGGGTTCGAATCTCACGGCTGACGGGGGCCTTTCTGTGTGGAGTTTGCATGTTCTCCCCATGTCTGTGTGGGTTTCCTCTGGGTGCTCTGGTTTTCCCCACAGTCCAAAGAGATGCAGATTAGGTACAATACCCAGTGCATACTTAGTGCTGGTCTGAAGCCTGGGTAGATTGGAGAGGGTCGCATCAGGTGTAAAAAATGGATGCAGAATCAAATATGCGAATCATAAATTGGATGACCTGCTGTGGCGACCCCTAACAGGCACAGCTGAAAGAAGAAGAAGAATTAAAAAATGAATCATGTTTGTGATCACATTGTGTAATCTCTTAGTTTGTTCTCGCTGTAATTGTAGCAATTATAATGATGGTGTCATAGACAAGATGGTGCTGGAGGATAACATGAAGGAGTTTCTATCATAGAAGAACTGGAGAGAGGACACTGATCCAGCCTCCAGTTCAGCATGGTGCAGAAGATGTGTGTCTCAGAGTCACTCCATTTCTCAGCATGTATTTTAGTGCCAGTCCATCCCCATGGCAGGAGTGTGGCTTCCTGATCTCCACAGTGTGAAGGTGGAGATTGTAAAATAACACCTAACACTAAAGCATGGCTGGTGAATGGAGGTAGGCATTAGTGTGGTCATTTTTTCTCCAGTTGGAATGAATGGAGTATTTTTGGCTCCATAGAAATACATAGAGTTTTGGAACGAAAGTCTTCAGGCTTCATCACAAAGTCACCAAACTTCATGTCCTCGCTGAGAACAACTCACCCAACACATCTGTCCATCAGTCATCAGCTGCACCCGTCTGTTCTCTCATCACTCTCACATTCTTTTTCAGGAATTCTCCTGTTGCTTCAGTGTGAGTGACAGATGAAGAAGTCATGCATGACATTTCTTTAACTTAAACCAAAAGTTAAACCACACTTTCAAAATCAACTTGAGTTATTATTATTGTTGTTATTTTATTTTAATGAAAAACCACTTAGAACTGATAAGGCACAGAGATGTTATTAACTACGCCAAAGAAGTATCTTTTTTTCAGTTTCCTTGATTGTTTTTTTAGCCATAGTATCAATAACCCCTCCCACACACACACACACACACTTCATACAGTTTATAAGGAATAAAACACTCGGGGATATGGTGTTGCAGCAGAACGATGCAATGATGTAATGAAACAGAAACACACATTCCTGTACTTCTATCATTGTGGGGACTCATTAACATAATCCATTCCCTAGCTCTTTACCCTAACCTTAACCATCACAACTAAATCCCTATTCCCACCCCTTACCCTAACCACACCCCTTACCCTAACCCTAACCTAAACCTCATTCTCACCTGAACCCTAAAACTGAGTCTTATCCCTCAAACAGCCTTTTGAAGAAGTGAGGACCGAACAAAATATCCTCACTTCTCAAAAATGTCTTCACACTGTTGGTAAAAAAAACAAACAAACATGTTCTGGTCCTCAATATGTAGCAAGTACAAGGATACTTCATAACACCATATTGATTTTTAATTTAACCCTTTGATGCAAAACATATGCACACCCCTTCTAATGCACAACATGGGTCAGAAATGACCCGCATTCGTTTTCCAGGTTATTTCATGCTGACTGAGTTTTTCTTTGCTCTATCTTTTGAAATCAATTCATTTTATGATTGAATATTCCAAGTATTCTTTAAATATCTTGTTTTTAATTACCACAAATCATTAATTTAATTTTTTCTTTCCTACTTTATGAACAAAAATACTTTTTATATTACTACACATGGGTCATCCAAGTGTGATTTAAAATTAATTGTCTTAATACTATAATAATAATAATAATAATAATAATAATAATAATAATAATAATAATAATAATTTGTTTTAAGTAATTACTTTAGCAGTGAATGGGGCCAGTTATTTATTAATTAACTATGTAGTTAGCTAAGCCAACTACAATAAAATTAGCTAACTAAAGTAGAATATGTCAACAGCTCGGTAGCTAATAGTAATTACTTGTAACTTTCTGACAAGTAATCTACTCACTCTCAAGGGAACCTAAACATCATCAATTTTTTTCTAAGGTAATGTTAGAACAATTGAAAAACATTCCTTCCATGTATTAGATGGGCAAAGGGCGCCGTGCTGAGCTGTGAAATGTCTGACACAAGCACAATTCACAGTTCCCACCAAACGCTGGAGTAAATGCATGCGGGTCGGTTCTGACCCATGTGTGTAAACTTGATGTAGAATTACAAAAGCTGTGCTTGTTCATAACTTAAGAAAGGAAAAATAAAAATGATGATTTGTGCTAAACAAAAACAAGATATTTACTGCATATTTGGAAAAGTAAATGATAAAATGAATTTATTTCAAAAGTATATCATAGAAACACTCAGCCATACATGAAATAACCTGGAAAATGAATGCAGGTCGTTTTTGACCCATGTTGTGCATTAGAAGGGTAGTGATACAAAAAGGGTTTTTATTCAAAAAGTAAGAAAGGAAAAAATAAAATAAGGATGTATGATGATCAAAAACAAGTTAACTGAGGAATACCTTGAATACTGAATGATGGAATTAATTTATTGCAAAGATATAGAAGATAAAAACTCAGCCGGGTCACTTTTGACCCATGTTTTGCATCAAAGGTTTAATAAACAACAACATACTTTTTATCTGTTTATACCGTAGTTCCATTCAGTGCTGTTGAATGTCCTGCAAGACAAATTCCCACTTGTCGAAAAACCTGCAGCTTTTCCTCTGACTGTTACAAAGTGCTGAAACTGGAGACTCCTTCTATTAACATTAAATAAACACATTTCTCCTTACAGAGAACTTCCTGTCACTGTGAACAAGCTGTTGCTATAGAAACGATAACTATTAGAATGAGAGCATTAACATAAACCTACACTAGTGTCCGAGCTGCTGTTATAGAGTTAATTCAGTGTTACAATTTTAAAACTTTTATAACTGTTTACTTCCAGGTTGAAATGAAAACAAACAAACAAATAAATCCCAGATTTTCACTGTAGTGTCAGACTTTAGCGCTTCACTGTACATTAAATCTATAAATGATGCATTTTCATAAAATAAGCACGACATTGTGTAATATAACATCCACACTCTCAGAAATCATGGTACTTATATGCAGATGATATATATTTGCTGTGGACGGCACGGTGGTGTAGTGGTTAGCACTGTCACCTCACAGCGAGAAGGTTCTAGGTTTGAGCCCAGTGGCTGATGGGGGCCTTTCTGTCTGGAGTTTGCATGTTCTCCCCGTGTCCGTGTGGACTTCCTCCGGGTGCTCCGGTTTTCCCCAAAGACATGCAGGTTAATTGGTGGCTCTAAATTGACCGTAGGTGTGAATGTGAGTGTGAATGGTTGTGTGTTTCTGTGTGTCAGCTGTGCGATGATCTGGCGACTTGTCCAGGGTGTACCCCGCCTCTCACCCATAGTCAGTTGGGATAGGCTCCAGCTTGCCTGTGAACCTGTAGAACAGGATAAGTGGCTACAGATAATGGATGGATGGATATAGCTGTTTATCACTAACCCATAGAAATCGATATGAGCATTAATGTCAGCTATTCAAACCTTTGCAACTCTCTCAGATTATAAGATGAACATTGATACAGGGCTACGGTGAACATTTACCAAAGTTGGCTAACTTTCCGTTCACGTGGTCTGCCTCAGGAATCTCATTTTTGGAAATTAGTATAACTTCGAATGTCGTGTTCACTGAGCCTTAATCTCTACACAGGACACTAAAACATTACAAATGATTTCACCAGATGAAAAGATTTGCTGATTTCATGGATGGGTTTCATGGATAAATTTACTAAAAATGAATGTGATATGTGGGGCGGCACGGTGGTGTAGTGGTTAGCGCTGTTGCCTCACAGTAAGAAGGTCTGGGTTCGAGCCCTGTGGCCGGTGAGGGCCTTTCTGTGCTGAGTTTGCATGTTGTCCGTGTGGGTTTTCTCTGGGTGCTCCGGTTTCCCCCGCAGTCCAAAGACATGCAGGTTAGGTTAACTGGTGACTCTAAATTGACCGTGAGTGTGAATGGTTGTCTATGTGTCAGCCCTGTGATGACCTGGTGACTTGTCCAGGGTGTACCCCGCCTTTTGCCCGTAGTCAGCTGGGATAGGCTCCAGCTTGCCTGCGACCCTGTAGAACAGGATAAAGCAGCTAGAGATGATGAGATGAATGTGATATGTCGATTGCTCTACCCCATTCAGATGTTGCTGATCTACATCTCCAGGATGTCTGTGAAGGTTCTCAGTCATCCAGGTCATCGTAAACTGTAGGTGCTAAAGAAGGCAACCGGACTTGTTTGAAATCCTTGAAGACATTTCATCTCTCATCCGAAAGGCTTCTTCAGTTCTGTCTGACTAGTGTGGAGCTGCAGGTATTTATCTTCTAGTGGACCAAAAGCAACCCTAAGGAGAGTCGTTGAGGTCTCCTTACAACAATCCATGTGACCTCAACAACTCACCTTAGGGTTGCTTTTGGCCCACTAGAGGATAAATACCTGGAACTCCACACTAGTCAGTCAGAACTGAAGAAGCCTTTCGGATGAGAGGTGAAACGTCTTCAAGGATTTCAAGCAAGTCCAGTTGCCTTCTTTAGCACCTAGAGTTTACATCTACAGGAAAATGCCAAGGGATGTTGAAAAAGACTTTTCAAAGTTTATTTGGCAGGAGAAAAAGCCTAGACTCAGTATGAAAACCCTACAGGTGTCTAAAGATAAAGGAGGCCTAGCATTTTCCAGTATGCAGCATTATAATTAGGCCTGCCATTGAAGACTACTTCATGTTACTTGGAAGGAAGAGAGGAGCCGCTGGAATCACAGGGATGTGCCCCCTATGGACTATTAGGAGAACTCACAGGCAAAAAAATCTGTTTGCTGAGGTGAGGGATCACTCCATCCTCCACATCTCTATAAAAAGTTGGCAAGATATGAATTCATATACAGGAAGAAGAGGCTCTTTCTCATATTTAGCACCTTTTCTGAACAACACAGCCTTCAATCCTGGTAAGAAAAGTTCTATCAGGTCTGACATTTTATCAATTCAAATACCAAAACTTTACCACAGCCTTGTTGGGGCCACTTGAGAGCTTTAAGATCAGTTTGATTAAAGGCTTCATTTCACATTTCTATAATATTTTACAACAATATACAGGCTCTGATGGGAGAAGCCATGGATAGAGAAGCAGCTTTGGGAGCAAAAGGTTGTCAGTTTGGTTCCCTGGACCAGCAGGAATGGCTGAAGTGCCCTTGAGCAAGGCCCCTAACCTCCAACTGCTTCCTGGGCTGCTCTGGGTATGTTGTACATCGCTCTGGATAAGAGCATCTGCTAAATGCCTGTAATGTAATGTATACACCCCTACATCCACCTGCTGTTTGATGCAGTTCTCTAATCAGCCAATCCAGTTAATGTTCACAATGTTCAAACATCAGAATCAGAAAAATTGTGATCTCAAAGTGTGACTTTCTTTCACTGTGGTATGGGTGTTGGTTTGAGCCAGATGATTTGAGTATTTCAGAAACTGCTGATCTCCTCCTGGGGTTTTCACACACAACAGTCTGTAGAGTTTACACAGAATGGTGCAGAAAACGAAAAACCATCACCAAGTGAGTGAGCGACAGTTCTGTGAGTGGAAACAAACGCCTTGTTGATAAGAGAGGGTCAGAAGGAAATGGACAGATTGGTTCGAGCTTTGTTGCCAGGAAGGATATAGTAACTCATATAATCACTCTTTACAACTGTGGTGAGCAGAAAAGCATCTCAGCATGCAACAGCAGAAGAACACATTGGGTTCCACTCCTGCAGCCAAGAACAGGGATCTTAGAATCAACAAGTTCCTATTAAAGTGGCCGGGGAGAGTGGTATGAAGTGGAAATATTGCAACAAATAATATTCCAATGTACACATGTGCGCAGGGCCGTTGACAGCTTTGGCTGGGCCCGGGACAAAATAATCTGAGTGCCCCCCCCCCGCACACACACACACACACACACACACACACACACACACACACACACACACACACATACGCGCGCACGCACATTGCCACACAGCAACCACCCACACCCAACCCCTCTTTTCACAGTCTCCATTCACTCCAACCCTTAAATAACAGGTATTCCAAGCCCATTATAACAGTCAACCATTTTATTTCAACATTTCAACATATTTACAGTTTGAACATTTCCTTAGTCTGCAACTATTCAAGTGCGAAATGCAATGCGCCGGACTTTTGCTGTGGCAAAGTCGTCAATAAGGTCATTGAAGTCCAGCTTCTTTGCAAGTTCGCGCTCTATAGAGAGCATAGCCAGCCCATTGAGCCTCTCCTGTGACATGTTTGAGCGCAGGTAGTTGATAAACCAAAATGATTGTTTACGGGATGGAACTGGGCCTCAATGAGAACGGAGTTATGGCTTTCCCAAAATCTGAACATAGAAGCATCACCACTAGTGATGTGTACAGTGAGTTTTTCAGTGTATTTTTTTGTCTTGTTTTTCATAAACGTCCTTTCCGTACTCGATTTAGAATGTTACAAAAAAAATTGACACCCTCCCAACCACGTAACATTTGCCTATCTGACCTGGGGGCTGACACGTTTATTACGGATAAACCAAAAGGATTACAACGTTCCCTGGATATAGAACTGGACCGAGAAGATTTCAAAATCTTAACGTGTAAGCAACAACAATAAAACAGAGGTTGTTTTATTCATTTAGGGCTTATTAGGCTACTTTCATTAATTGCGCTTTTCATACAGGCCTATCATTTTTCACTTGAGCAAGGGAATTGTTTGAAGAGTGTCCAGTCTAAGCGAAAGTTTAATGTTTTGCAACAGACTAACCTCAAAACACCCCATTTATAGCCCATTCGTTACATTAAACTCTATCTAGCTGGCAATTTCACATGCCGTCGTATCTACACGGGATGATTTCCAACAAAATAAGGTTTAATTAACAAGAGGCAGCGTTCCACGGGCTTTCAGCTAACCGGAGTCCAGCTCAGCTCAGCGCAGCTCAGCAAGCGTGCCTAAAACATTTGGATATGATTGCGGGCCAATGTGCTATTCTTTGCTTCATTGAGATATATGCAACACAGTGTTATTAAACCGATATGTTTATGAAATAATTCAATGCCCTGTGCATTTCAGTGTTCACTCAGTGTACCCTGCTATCCCCTACTTTATAATTATGAATGGCGCGTCGCGCGTGCTGGGGTTACATTACGGGGCTGGAAAAAAGTTATCTGTGTCTTACCTGGCTCAGCTGCCCCACTGCCTTCACCACCTGCTGCATCATCTGAATCTTTTCTAAAATATCTATGCAGTGAGCCCCTGAGGCTCTTGGCTTCTTCATCTCTTTTTCTCTTTTCTTTTCTTTGCTCCTGACTTGTGCATGTTGGCAAACGGGCTCGCACGCTTATTGTCGAAGCGTTATGATGGAATAGTGCCGTGTTATTTGGCGCCTTAATCAAAAACCAAACCATTTCTGCATTAGGGGTGGTAGGTGGGTTCTTGAATCTATTTTCGAAGACAATAAAGGCAAAAGAACCAGAAATCATTCATTGAATGCAAATATAGCACATTTTTCTCCCCCAAATCAACACATTTTGAAATGAAACAGAATGATTAATGGCATCTTCATGAGGGACCAGTTCTGGGCCCCCCCTCATGCCTGGGCCCGGGACAAAATACCCGGTTGTCCCCCCCTGTCGACGGCCCTGCATGTGCGTGTTTCCTCATGTCTTCTCAGGGAGTTTTTCCTTGCCACCGTCACCTCGGGCTTGCTTTATTTAGGGATAAATAAATGAGTTTATATATTTAAAGTCTTTATTTTAATGTAAAGCTGCTTTGTAACAATCTCTCCTGTTAAAAATGTTATACAAATAAATTGACTTGACTTTGTGTTCCAAGCTGCACACAGTCCTTTCTCACCCTGCGCAAGGTAAGCACTTACAGTAAGTGCTTGTCAGTTGATTGACCTTTTACTCAAGCATCTCCATTTCTGCCAGTCAAGGAACAGTTCCTCCTCCTCCTTCTCCTCCACTTTCTTCAAGGTTGTTCCCCTTTTCTCCAGAGCTGTTTTGTTATCTGTCCATCTTATCTAGGGTCTTCCCACCAGCCTGGGACCCTCAGGCTTGTAGTGGTAGCACTTCAGTGGGAGCCTGTTTTCATCCATTCTTCTCAAGTGGACAAACCATCTCAGTTGTCCTCGCTCTGTGAACTCTTCTATACCAAGTATGTTCAAGTCCTTCCTTATGTCGTCGTTCTTCACTCTGTTCATACGGCTCAGCCCTTTTATGATTCTTATCACTCTCATTTCGGCAATGTTGAGCTTACTTCTGGTTTTGTGAGGACTGGTCAGAGTATGGAGGTGTATAAGATGTGAGATCCAACTAATGTTTTTTTCATCCAAAAGTTACTATAACTTTATGTTAGAATCGAGAGAGAGACTGAATGTGATAGAAGAGATGGTTTAACATGGTTCAGGTGTCAATGGGTGTAAATATTTCCGTAAAATCCCCAGTCACACCACAGCAGCATTCTTGTAAACCGGTAGAGCTGGATTCCAGACAGTGTATGTATGTGTGTGTGTGTATACACAGGAATGAATATCCTCTGCTATTTTTTAATAAATGTAGTTGGTTGTTTTTATGAAAGCTGAAACCCGTTAAACCTCAGAGTCCAAAGTGAATATAGAGTTACAGCAGGTGACATGTTGCTGCTCATAAAAAGATAGAGGATGTTATGAATATTCTGACTTTAAGAAAAGAAAAGAAAGAAAGAAAGAAAGAAAGAAAGAAAGAAAGAAAGAAAGAAAGCACAACTTTATTCATCACACACTTGTGAAATTTCCTCTCTGCATTTAACCCATCTGAAGCAGTGAACACACACATGGACACACACGTGAGCAATGAGCACACACACACCCAGAGCAGTGGGCAGCCATGCTAACAGCGTCCGGGGAGCAGTTGGGAGTTCGGTGCCTCGCTCAAGGGCACCTCAGCCCAAGGCCGTCCCATATTAACCTAACCTACATGTCTTTGGATTGTGGGGGAAACCGGAGCACTCAGAGGAAACCCACGCAGACATGGGGAGAACATGCAAACTCCACACAGAAAGGCCGTCGCCGGCTGCTGGGTTCGAACCCAGAACCTTAATTTAATTGGTGAATATTACACACTCTACATACACAAGTACAAATGTTTTCACCCTGATGCCCATCACTGTCGTAACGATTGTTTGCAAATTCGTTTCTATTATATATAACTGTACGAAGCCTGGGCGGCACGGTGGTGTAGTGGCTAGCGCTGTCGCCTCACAGCAAGAAGGTCCGGGTTCGAGCCCCGTGGCCGGCGAGGGCCTTTCTGTGCGGAGTTTGCATGTTCTCCCCGTGTCCGCGTGGGTTTCCTCCGGGTGCTCCGGTTTCCCCCACAGTCCAAAGACATGCAGGTTAGGTTAACTGGTGACTCTAAATTGAGCGTAGGTGTGAATGTGAGTGTGAATGGTTGTCTGTGTCTATGTGTCAGCCCTGTGATGACCTGGCGACTTGTCCAGGGTGTACCCCGCCTTTCGCCCGTAGTCAGCTGGGATAGGCTCCAGCTTGCCTGCGACCCTGTAGAAGGATAAAGCGGCTAGAGATAATGAGATGAGAATTTCAATTTTTTTAAAATTTAAATTATTTTTAATATTAAGTTCAAATTACTTGCTTTACTCAACCAGGTAAGCGAGATGTTATTAAAAACTATGTATCTGCTATTCAGAAATGTATGAAATACAGTAATTATGATAAAAGGAAATGATGCCCCCTGGGGGCCATTTACCCCGCCATTAAGGGGGCGTTTTACCCCACAGACTACACTTTTACAAAAAAGGGTCTTATTTTCAAAATGTGATTCAACTTTTTATACCTAATGTATTTTTTTTAACGTACTGACTTGTCTACTCATACCACATACACAGCTGTGATATCTGATGAAATAGCTATCTAAATACAGTTTTACTGATATCTGAAAATTATATCACTTGCCATGAAATTTGATTTCTCTCCACTGCGTTGCTGATATGCGATCCACAGTGGATATTTGTATATCCCCGTTGTCAAGCCAGTCCATAGCAACAATAGAAATGTAACTTTGCGCCATCTGGTGGTTATTTTGGGTAAAACAGGCCGGGGGCGTATTACCCCACGGGGGCTTTTCCCCCAGTCTACTATAATGGGTAAGTAATAACGGGTTTTTAAAAAGTGACGTGAACCATTTTTTTTTTTTCAAGTAACACGGTTAATTCTTTTCTTAAGTAATAATGAGTTGACATGTAACATTTTTTTTCAGGGCAGCGATCCGCCTACCTTTCTTGTTTTTTTGCTATTTTTTCCACAGCGCAAGCTAACGGCTACAAAAAACCCGGTGTTCTATTGAGCGGAAATATACACCCCATGTCCCTCCTTCCCCTTTCGCATAGATTTTGTGGATGTCATAGGAGAGAAATCAACAACAGATATCAAAATCAAAACCGAACACTAAACAAATTTTTATTTACTCATTTATTTAATTTATTGTTTGATTTTTTTCCCTTTGTGATGGTCACGGAGGTGATCTGATCCATTTAAATAGCTGCCGGAACACTGAATGAAATGAAAATAGCTGCCGGATCCGATGACGGAGGTTCCGGATCTTGTTCTGGCTCAAATTAAGCCCTGCAGCTCACTAATAAAGATAAAACCATGACATTTCCCATCTGAAACTCTCCCTCAGAGAGGTACACTAATCATCAAATTTTATTCCATGTTCTCAGTCACATCACTCAATAAACCGTCATTTCAGCGGCTCTTAAATCTGGACTGTGATTAAAATGTAGCTATAAACGGATAAAAAGTACGACATAGAAAAAAATACTCAGCGGTGAGGTGGTCAGGGTCGCACCACACCACACCAGCGCCCAGACTGACCGAACACACACACACTGAAGAGAGAAACAGTCAGTCAGTCAGTCAGCACTCTTACAAAACTTTTTATTAAACAGTAAAAACATCATTATGTACAAATTAAAAAAAACAAATAAATCACTTCATACAAAAAAAAATTAAGAGATCAGACTGGACAGAAAAGGGGGATAAAATCAGAAGAGACGCGTTTATATAACAACATTTCAGGTTAATAATCAAACACGGGTTGGTGTGTGAAAAACGCACACACGGTTTTATGAGATAATAACACATTCAACACACAGCACTGTTACTGTGGGCGTGTCTCAACCCCTCCCCACTCCTGAGTGTGCAGGAGGAGGAGGAGCCTGGGGAGGGGCCATGTCCTCAGAGGTCCTTATTAAACATCTAAACCCACATCATCACCACACAGGAAAACACAACTGCACAGTTACAGCAGCCAGTCTGTGATCAGGAGGACGCCATAACCCACCGCCTCATTTACAGATTATTTTAACGAGAGATGGAAGGACAGAAGTAATTTACTGTTTTAGGTGAAAATAAGACGTATTTATTCCATACAGAAGCTGAGTGCTGCTGTAAATCTGCTACAGTTCCACATTATAATAAACTCCATCAGTCTGATCACAGCTCAGGATCTGGAGCAGGAATTTAAAAAAAAACAACAACAAACAAACACACAATTACAGGTTAAATTAATCATTGGGAATTCTCTCCTCTCATTATCTCTAGCCGCTTTATCCTGTTCTACAGGGTCGCAGGCAAGCTGGAGCCTATCCCAGCTGATTACGGGCGAAAGGCGGGGTACACCCTGGACAAGTCACCAGGTCATCACAGGGCTGACACAGACACAGACAACCATTCACACTCACATTCACACCTACGCTCAATTTAGAGTCACCAGTTAACCTAACCTGCATGTCTTTGGACTGTGGGGGAAACCGGAGCACCCGGAGGAAACCCACGCGGACACGGGGAGAACATGCAAACTCCGCACAGAAAGGCCCTCGCCAGCCACGGGGCTCGAACCCGGACCTTCTTGCTGTGAGGCGACAGCGCTAACCACTACACCACCGTGCCGCCCCATTGGGAATCATTTTAGAATAAAACGTGCTTCATTAAAAAAAAAAAAAAAAAAGTGTAAATTATTATAAAATATATGTTTAAATTTATCATCATTTCATTACATGTGGGGAAAACTGTGTACATCTCACTCTCTCTCTCACACACACAAACAGGAAGTCAGGCAGGTCACATGTTCTCCACTCCTCGGATTCGCCGAGCCAACTGGATGTCTTTGGGGAACAGAGTCACGCGCTTCGCATGAATTGCACACAGGTTCGCGTCAGAGAAGAGCCGGACGAGGAAGGCCTCGGCAGCCTGACACACACACACAGAAAATTCACATTTACACACAACCCTGTTTCCCAAACAGCTGGGACGCTTCAATGTAAAACGTGAATAAAAACAGAATGTGATTAATAAAATCATGGAAACTCGATATTTCAGTGAAAACAGGACAAAGACACACTTCAGAAGTCAGAACTGAGAAACTATCATTGTTCGAAAAAAAATTATGATATTTTGAATTTAATGACCCACAACATTTTTGAAAAATGCTGGAACAGGGACAACAGAAGACGAGAAAAAGTTGCGTAATGTTTAAAAATAAAACCACTAATGAGGTAAACTGTGAACAGGTCAGTCACATGACTGGGAATAAAAAGATCACAGAGGGGGCGGGGTCTCAGAAATGGGTTTATATACAGTGCCAGTCAAAAGTTTAGAAACGCCTCTAATTCAGTGGTTTTTCATTATTTTAAAATTTTCTGAATTGTAGATTAATACTAAAGTCATCGACATTATGAAGAAATATATATATGGAATTATTTGGTAAACAAACAAAAAAAAAAAGTTAATCAAACCAGAATATATGTTTTATATTTTAGATTCTTCAAAGTAGGTACCTTTTGCTTAGACGACAGCTTTGCACATCTTGGCATTTTCTCAGTCAGCTTTACGAGGTAGTCACCTGGAATGGCTTTCAGTTTACAGCTGTGCCTTGTCAAGAGTTAATTTCTTGACCTCTTGGGGCCCGTCCACACGAGTACGCGGCCTCACCCAATACGCTGTCGTTTTGAAAAAAATCTCCATAAACACGGTGTCGTTTCCAGAAATACAGTGGGGCAAAAAAGTATTTAGTCAGCCACCAATTGTGCAAGTTCTCCAACTTAAAAAGATGAGAGAGGCCTGTAATTTTCATCATAGGTACACTTCAACTATGAGAGACAGAATGGGGGTAAAGAATCCAGGAAATCACATTGTAGGATTTTTAATGAATTAATTGGTAAATTCCTCAGTAAAATAAGTATTTGGTCACCTACAAACAAGCAAGATTTCTGGCTCTCACAGACCTGTAACAACTTCTTTAAGAGGCTCCTCTGTCCTCCACTCGTTACCTGTATTAATGGCACCTGTTTGAACTCGTTATCAGTATAAAAGACACCTGTCCACAACCTCAAACAGTCACACTCCAAACTCCACTATGGCCAAGACCAAAGAGCTGTCAAAGGACACCAGAAACAAAATTGTAGACCTGCACCAGGCTGGGAAGACTGAATCTGCAATAGGTAAGCAGCTTGGTGTGAAGAAATCAACTGTGGGAGCAATTATTAGAAAATGGAAGACATACAAGACCACTGATAATCTCCCTTGATCTGGGGTTCCACGCAAGATCTCACCCCGTGGGGTCAAAACGATCACAAGAACAGTGAGCAAAAATCCCAGAACCACATGGGGGGACCTAGTGAATGACCTGCAGAGAGCTGGGACCAAAGTAACAAAGGCTACCATCAGTAACACACTACGCCGCCAGGGACTCAAATCCTGCAGTGCCAGACGTGTCCCCCTGCTTAAGCCAGTACATGTCCAGGCCCGTCTGAAGTTTGCTAGAGAGCATTTGGATGATCCAGAAGAGGATTGGGAGAATGTCATATGGTCAGATGAAACCAAAATAGAACTTTTTGGTAAAAACTCAACTTGTCGTGTTTGGAGGAGAAAGAATGTTGAGTTGCATCCAAAGAACACCATACCTACTGTGAAGCATGGGGGTGGAAACATAATGCTTTGGGGCTGTTTTTCTGCAAAGGGACCAGGACGACTGATCCGTGTAAAGGAAAGAATGAATGGGGCCATGTATTGTGAGATTTTGAGTGAAAACCTCCTTCCATCTATCTGCTGGTACCTCGTATATTGAAGGCTACATCAGGGGGCAGAGCCTTTTCTTACAAAGCCCCACTGTTATGGAACAGCCTTCCAAGTAATGTTCGGGAATCAGACACAGTCTCAGCATTTAAGTCTAGGCTGAAAACATATCTGTTTAGTCAAGCCTTTTGTTAATGGTGTTTATGAGGTAAAGGAGTAGATCTGGAGGGTCCTCAGACATAGAGTGTTTTGGTAAACTGGGATGTATGGATGCTGTCAGTCCCCACTCGCTTGCTCACTCGAGTTTGTTGACGGTGCAGTGGCTGGCTGCTTTATGTCCCGGGGCTCCCTCATGCCTGTGTTACCTTCTGGCTCTCTCCTTTTAGTTATGCTGTCATAGTTAGTTGCCGGAGTCCCTGCTTGTACTCGGTGCAATATGTATACTGTTCCTACTTATTCAGGTGACATTGGGCATACCTAACCACCTGTGTTTTCTTTCTCCCCCCCAAATCTGTCCCTCTGAGTTACATGGAGTCAACAGGAACTCTTTTGGTGGAGACGGTGGGGACCTCGACTGGCTATCGTAGCCTGCAGGGAATCGGCCGTCAGACATTCTGTCGCATGTCCCAGACCCGGTGAAATGTAACTGAATTTTCTTGGCCAGGCCTAAGAGTCCCATCTGCATCTCATCATTGCTGAGGAGTGTGCTCCCATCACCCAATCAAGCATCCAGCCAGAGCAGGTCATGATATATTTTTTACCATATTAACATGCCATTGTGCGTCATGCCTGATGTAAAGACTCTCGTCTCTGCGAGCCTACCACACAGATTTAATACTTGTCATTTTTAGGGCATACCTAACAACGTGTTTTCTTCCCCCCCCCATCTGTCCCTCTGAGTTACATGTTGATCCTGGGATTGAGATGCTGGCCTCTTCTGCCCCTCGGACCTGCTTGATCCATCCTGGTGCCCTGTGTCTGGTCGGAGTTTTATCGCCCCACTCCTGTGAAGGACGGCCCCATGAGGACAGTTGAGGGTTATACCTGTTAAAACTGTTAATATTATAGTCAGGCTGTCTGTTGTTGCCCAAATGAGGATGGGTTCCCTTTTGAGTCTGGTTCCTCTCGAGGTTTCTTCCTCATGTCGTCTGAGGGAGTTTTTCCTTGCCACCGTCGCCACAGGCTTGCTCATTGGGGATAGATTAGGGATAAAATTAGCTCATGTTTTAAGTCGTTCAAATTCTGTAAAGCTGCTTTGCGACAATGTTTATTGTTAAAAGCGCTGTACAAATAAACTTGATTTGATTTGATTCCATCAGCAAGGGCATTGAAGATGAAACGTGGCTGGGTCTTTCAGCATGACAATGATCCCAAACACACCGCCCGGGCAACGAAGGAGTGGCTTCGTAAGAAGCATTTCAAGGTCCATAGAAAATCTTTGGAGGGAGTTGAAAGTCCATGTTGCCCAGCGACAGCCCCAAAACATCACTGCTCTAGAGGAGATCTGCATGGAGGAATGGGCCAAAATACCAGCAACAGTGTGTGAAAACCTTGTGAAGACTTACAGAAAATGTTTGACCTCTGTCATTGCCAACAAAGGGTATATAACAAAGTATTGAGATGAACTTTTGTTATTGACCAAATACTTATTTTCCACCATAATTTGCAAATAAATTCTTTAAAAATCAGACAGTGTGATTTTCTGGATTTTTTTTTCCTCATTCTCTCATAGTTGAAGTGTACCTATGATGAAAATTACAGGCCTCTCTCATCTTTTTAAGTGGGAGAACTTGCACAATTGGTGACTGACTAAATACTTTTTTGCCCCACTGTATCTGCGTCCACACGGATTCACTGGAAACGACCCAAAACGCTGTAGTACATATGCCAGGCCTGTATGTGGTGCTGTGATGCCGCCACACCAATACACTAAAACCGGAAGAGAAGCCATGGAGCATGCGTATAAAGGTCACACGCAGTTTACAAACAAGCTCATAACACAAGAAAAGGACGATCATGGCCAGCGCAACTCTGAGAGGAAGAGGAGAGTCTTTGTGTGGACTGACAATGAAGTGTAAATACTGTATATGGTAGAAGCCTGTAGTCCGCCATTGTTGTTGTTATGACGCGTCTAGCGGTAGCGGCTGAGGTTAAAGGTTAGAGAGGCGGGGCTTATACGTCATCGTTTCTGAAAAAATCCGCATTCGCCGTCCAGATGACTCCGGGCTATCCGGCGTTTTAGGATTTTCCCACTCTGGGACCTGTTTTCAAAAAATACCGGTTTCACACCTCGAAAAAGCCAGATCCGTCTGGACACGAGGCCGAAACGATAAAGTATTTATGCGGATTCGACAAAAACGTACTCGTGTGGACAGGGCCCTCAATGTGTTTGAGACCATCAGTTGTGTTGTGAAGAGGTAGAGTTGGTACACAGTGAACGGCCCTATTTGAGTACTGTTCTAATCCATATTATGCCAAGAACTACTCAACTAAGTAAAGAAAAACGACAGTCCATCATTACTTTAAGAAATGAAGGTCAGTCAGTCTGAAAAAGTTTGGGATGAGTTGGACGGCAGAGTGAAGGCAAAGCAGCCAACGAGTGCTCAGCACCTCTGGGAACTCCTTTGAGACTGTTGGAAAGCCATTTCGAGTGATGACCTCATGAAGCTGATTGAGAGAATGTCAAGAGTGTGCAAAGCTCTAATCAAAGCAAAAGGTGCCTACTTTAAGAATCTAAAATCTAAAACATATTTTGGTTTGATTAACATTTTAAAGTTTACTAAAATGATTCCTTATGTGTTGCTGCATAGTCTGGATGACTTCAGTATTCATTTACAATGTAGGAAAAAAAATAAAAACATTGAATTTGAAGGTGTTTCCAAACTCAGCAATGAGAGAGAGAGAGAGAGAGAGAGAGTATACACAGCACCTCCTGTAGGGCCAAGAGAGCGTAGGCCTGCCACCGCAGATTCTCCCTGCTGAAAATCTGACACACCTCCTTCACCTACACACACACACACAATAAATAAAATTATATTTAAAACAAACAAACAAACCCACCACCTGTAGCCTGCACACGGTCATTAAAGCAAAAACAGGACAAACCAAAATCTAAAACTCTGAAATCCATGTAAATATTTCAAAGATTCCATTTTTCACTGCAGTTATTGCCAATATTATCTTGTGTACAGAAACTGGTGTGTTAAACTGGAAAAGAATCTGAGAGAGCATTTCCACTCTGGCTCTCAGACTCCAGTGTGTGTGTGTTACACACCGAGGGACATTTATGCTGTGTTCACACTTATACCGGTATGAAAGTGGTATAACTGTATCGATACAAAGTATAGCAGTACAGTTTAGTGCATCTGTCCACACTAGCGAGAAATGTTTGCGGTTTTCTTTCACGGTAGTTGAAATGCGCGTGCGCGAAATGTTTCCGTGGTTACCGAGTAACTTCCTTCTGAGAATATGGCGGATGAAACAACGTGTGTGTGCTTTTTGTTGTCAATGTACAGTCTGTATTTCTGGTGGTCATTTATTCAGTCGAATCGTATAAAACGCACGAGGCAGTTGAGAAAGAAACAAAGAAAACGAATCTCCCTTTCTCCCTCTTCCCCTCCCTTTTCCTCCTTTCTTCCTCCCTCCCTTTGCTCCATGTAGCTCCACGGTCATTTCGTTTTTGCATGCGCATTATATTTGTATCGATACAGAGCCGCTTCATCTGTCCACACTACAGCGAAGCACTACAGTACTGATACTGTACCGGTACGAAACCCATACATTTGTGGGTTTCGTACCGATACAGTTATACCGCTACAGTACCGGTATAGTTGCTAGTGTGGACAGGTGTTGCGGTACGAAAGTAGTTTCGTATCGGTACAAAATCCCTAGTGTGGACAGGGTATTACACAGAACACTGACAAGGTGATGTACAACAGTTAGAGTTCACTCTGATTGGCTGAGAGGGTTGTGGTACCCGCCCTACAAGTAATCAGGGTTCTCCAGAAAATCTGAAGTTGCTGGCTTTAAAAAAAAAAAAAAAAAAAAGTAGTAGGCGGTTCTGGAATTTCCAGCAGTGAAGCCACTGCAGCACAAGAGGTGCGGTAATGATGGGGGGGTTCTGGGGTCATGCCACCCAAAACATTTTTACAATTTACATGCCTTCTGGTGCATTCTCAGCTAATCTAATTCTCATCACTGGACACATTATCTCCTCTTGTCTCCAGGCCAGTAAGATCTTCCCCTCCCAGTCCCTGGATGTCCGAAACACTTTGCGCTGACAGAGTCGGTCTCTGTGCAGCAGAGAGAAAGTGGAGAAAATCCAGGGCCCCTGCTGACCTGTCCCACTACCAGCCCCTCCTTGCGGAGTTCTCAGCCTCACTCAAATCGGCCAAGCTCAAGCAGGGTATCTGCACATTTTTCAAGTACAAATTTAAAGACTTTTAAGACCTTTTCAAGACCTCTAAATGGAAAAATTAAGACTGTACCATGGCAAAGAAAACGATAAATACGACAACTTAAAACTGTTTTCTGCAATAGTTTTTTTTTACTAACTTTAAGAATAATGCACACAGTTGGTGAACAACAGGGTGCATCAATGGCAACTGTTAGACATGCAAACAGCTGAAGCAAAGTCGTGTGTTCTGGGCTGCAGAACTACTGTAGCAGCAAGGAGAAGACTGGGGTTTACTGGAGAAAACACCATGAATCATTTCAAAAACAAAAACAATAAACGGCAAGTAGAACCAGCTGAACAACCTTAGCCGGCATTATTTCAATCCCCAAAGATTATCTTTGATGTGTGATTTTGTGTCCGACAGCAAAATCAGTGTGAGTGTGGTACAGTACACAGCTGGCTGAGGAAGTTCTCGAGTATCTTCTGCATTATAGCAGGTAACAGCGTAAACCTGTTTATGCAGTCATACAATCATCAGAGCGTTACATTAAACACAGAAAAACAACTGTCACCTTTCATAACCATTATCAATATTAATCAATGTGTTGTAAAAACTAAACTAATTATCATCAGTGCAATTGTTATATCAATGTTCATTATTCAAAAATAATCATTAATTATTATCTATAATCCATGAATAATTGTTTGCATTACTACTACTACTACTAATAATAATAATAATAATGACTTTTTTAATAATAAAAAAAATTAACTCAATTTTATAACATTTTAATAATCACTACTTATTAGCTATATTAATTAATAATTAGAGTAGCAATTATAATTCAGTATTATTAATTACTACTTAATTAATAAGCAGTGATTATCAAAATGTAATTTAATAATAAGTAGTAATTATTATTATCAACTACTAAATTATACTAATAAATAATAAGTAGTGATTATTAAAATGCTATAAAATTGAGTTATAAAATTAGTTAAAATTATTATAGAAAAAAGCAGTAATTATTATTAGTAGTAGCAGTGATACAAACAATTATTCATGGATTATAGATAATAATTTGTTTTTAATAGTGAACATTGATATAACAATTGAACTGATAATAATAATAATAATAATAACAACATTAACAACAAGTATTACTAGTAGTATTATTGTTTATTATTATTAGTAGTACAGTTATTTTATATCAAATGTTCACTATTTAAAAAAAAATTACCTATAATCCATGAGTATTTGTTTGTATTCTACCAATTACTACTTTTTAATAATTTTTAATAATTTTTAATAACTTAATTTTATAACATTTAATAATCCCTAGTACTTATTAATCACTAATTCATAAGTAGTAATGATTAATAATCAATAATAATTACTACTACTACTAATTATTATTAGTGGTTGTTAATACTATTCTTATTATTATATTAAAAACGCTGTTGTAGACAATAAGTAATAAAACTAAAAAACTTTTTGTACAAATTAATTGTACTATATTAAGAATTATTGTATTTTCTGGAGTTCTTTTTAATTGAGTTTTGAAATAAAGGTTGTTTATATATTTATATTAAACTTAGTACAATAAACAATGTTAATTATGTAAAAAAATGATGCTAATCATTATTATTATTATGTCCTATAAGCCCCATTTTCCACCTGACTCTTGTGCGCATGCGCGAACCCCCCTGTGTTTCACTCCGGAGCGCTTGACCTCTAACACGCGCGCGCGCCTCGTATCTGTGAAAAACCTGTTTCCCAGTGGGCGTGTCCCCAGCGCTGCGTTATCATCTTTAAACACATTTGTGCGATCCAGCACTTTTTATCTCAAACGATTCTTCTTATTTTGGGGGTATTTGTCATCCCCCAACCACTTGTCGTTAAACAGACATCTTCCCATAATTATCAACGCTTTCTAGCACCCGTGTAAGCTACCCGCATATCTCTCACTCTTCACAACCACCACACCACACCACACTTCCTCCAGTAGCCTCCGAACGTTAGTTCTTGATCTACAGAACGCACAGAACCAATGCTGCCCCCAAAAGGTACGCTGGTCACTTTTAAAATTACGGTTAAAAAAATACCCCAAACTGGATGGAGACGTTTCACTCGTCGGTTCAATATTAAATTTAATACCTCCCTTTCGAAAATTCCAGTCATTCCAAACAATTTAAGACATTTTTAGGCCTTGAAAACCGAAAGTTGTATTTAAGACTTTTTAAGGACCCGCGGGAACCCTGTCAAGTTTTATCACTCCAAAATTCACACCTTCTCCAACCCTCGTCAACTGTTTTCTCTTCTCTACTCTCCACCAGCTGCACCTCAGTCCTTCATCACTGCAGAGGACTTTGTGGTCTTTTTTGGGGAAAAGTTCATAGCCATCCACAACTCCTTCACCATGCCTGCCTCCCCATCCCACCCCCTTCCCTGGCTCACTCCATCCCCCCCATCCATTTCAGTTGTCTCCCAGCTCCTGCTCTCACTGTCTGACCACCTGTGCCCTTGACCCTATCTCTCCTCCAGACCAGCACTCATGACATCCTCCCATTTAATCATCTCTCTTATCAACTCCTTGTCCTCTGGATACTTTCCCTCCAGCTTCAAATGGGCCCACATCACCCCTCTGCTGGGGGAGGGAAAAAAAAAAAAAAAACCAAGAAAAAACACCCCCACCTTAAGGCCAATTTATGCTGACAACGCAGTCCTCGCAGATGGTGTCGCAGACAGCGTCTGCATAGCCCCCCCACCTTCGCAGACACTCTGCGCGCACCTCCCAAAAATTGTGACCACCGCAGAAGCCTCGCAGACAGCATCGCAGACAAGAGGGCTCTGATTGGTCCACTCTACATCTGCTGTACATGCACTTCCGCTTCCCTACTTTCCCGGTTTGGTTTGTTTTCACTACCGCCATTTTTAAAAACACGAGCGAAGATGGAGTAGCACGAAGAGCGGTTGATCGAGGAAGTACGTACATCTATACAACTCCAGTTCTAGTCATTATAAGTAACTGGAGGATAAACACTCCACTAACCACACCCACCAACTACTCCTAGCGATTTCGCGACTTCGCGCCCCCTTGCGTTGTGGCGGTGAATAACATCGCGCACGCCTATTACTCCCCGCTCAACGATAAATTACAACTGTCTGCAAAAAGCTATCTGCGAAAGCCTTGTCGCAAGAGCATGCAGAGGCCCTTAGACCACTTGGTCATCCAGAACTACCGCCCTGTTTCTCTCCTCCCCTTTCTGTCAAAGATGCTTGAACTTGCTGTTGCAAACCAACTCTCCTCTTTTCTCTCACAGAACAACATCCTGGATCCTCACCAGTCCAGTTTTAATGTCTTTAAATTTAAAGACATTGGTGCTCACTTACCAGACTCTCAAGGGGTTCGGGTCAGCATACCTCCAGAGTCTGATCCGCCCCTACATGCCAGCCAGATCCCAAGCTCTGCTACTACTGGCTGCCTGGCCCCACCTCCTCCTCTCTGCTCCTGCCCCATCCACTCAAGACTGCTGTCTGTCCTGGTTCCCTATTGGTGGAATGACCTTCCCACTGAGGTCAGAACTGCTGACTCCCTGACCACCTTCAAGCACGGACTGAAGACTTGCCTCTTCAGGCTGCACCTCTCCCCTTCTTCCCTGCCCACTGTGTACGGTCTCGCCTGGGGTTAGCCGTTGAGTTCTCTATTTAGTTGTACTTTATGGTTGGTTTGTTTCCTTGACTGTTTGAGTATTGGTTCTTCAACAGAATATTACACTTGGTATCACTGTCACTTGTTCAGCTGGCACTAGAACTTTCTTGTCTAGAAGTTCAGCACTTTGTGTACCTGACTTTTGCACTCATTGTACATTGCTCTGGAGACAAGCGTCTGCTAAATGCCATGGAATTGAATAAACTACAAACCATTTCCCTGTAAAACACTTGCAAAATATGTATGAAATTTCCCTCCAGATTTATGCAGGACTTTCCCCAATGTGCGGATATGCGACATCAGCACCATGCTGTCACTTGCACACCAAATACCATAAATTGCACAATGCTGAGTACTTTCCCCATTTAAATATCTCCTCTTCCCTTCTGAAAATGAGTAATAACTACATAAATGGGAATATATTTTAATACATTAGGTATAGACTATCCTGGGACTCAGTGGCAGCTGGTGGGCTTTGAAACAGGGGAAGCTCAGTTTTAGGTCTATGTAATACAATTTTTCAATTATTTGTTATTTGTCATGAGTCAATTTATGTGGGTCTGTCTCAGAAACGGGTCTCTCATTTGGGACATTATGGTCAAAAAATAAATTTTCTAATTTTACTATTTTTTTTTTTTGCATTTACCTAACACTCAATGTTTCTTTTATCATGTTTAATAAGAATAAAGATAGCGTCTTGCTTTATCTGGCCTCTGCTGTGGAAATTTTTTTGTATTACAATTCAAATGTTTTTGTAAAATTTTTTGAAAATATTGAATAAATTTCCTCTTTTTGATTGCTTGGGTTAAAAATGCCAAGTTATGGGGGTGTCGTGGCTCAGGTGGATAAGGCGCCATGCCATAAATCCGGGGACCCGGGTTCGATTCCGGCCCGAGGTCATTTCCCGATCCCTCCCCGTCTCTCTCTCCCACTCATTTCCTGTCTCTACACTGTCCTATCCAATAAAAGGTGCAAAAAGCCCAAAAAATATCTTTAAAAATGCCAAGTTATGATGACTGAATTGATTATTTACTTAAATATGAATAATACGATACCATTTTGGGTCTTGATATGGCAAAATAGGACACAATGGAAAAATCAAAAACGCACCGGAAAGATGAGAATAACGGCAGTGGTAAAAGAACAGCGACTGTACCGGCTGAAGGTCGCGCGGGTCTCTGCTGTGGCGCGCGAGCAACGGGATATCACTACCGCACCGGACGGAGCGCGAGGCGGGGGCGGGGCAAAATGACTGGCCGTACTTAGATACCAGCTGTTAGCAGCTAGCACTGCAGATCCCAATAAGGCTCAAGCTAGCCTACAACCACGTTGATTGAACTACAAATGAAATAAACGAGTGAATTCACAAATGATCAAACTGATAGAATGGATGAAAGTTAACGGAGCACAACGAGTAATATTTACATTTATTTACAGAGTAATGTACAGAGACATCAATGAGAAGAAACGTTTATATGAAAAGAAATTCGGACAGCACTTTGGCACACGACTACACTTTCTCGACATCCACTAGGGACTGACTGATCATGCTTCCGTGTTCCTCGCCGACGCCGAAGTACAGCGACCGCCCTCCTCATGTCTTTCAAACACTACCTCCAATAATCCTTCACCAGCCCGGCTTCTTGGCCCGCCCATGTCCCATTTACTCCCAGAGATGCCCGGCTTCCCCGGAAGTGACGATTTTGTCAATTTTAACCAATAACAACTAGCCGAAATTGGCTGTTCAGAGCCATCTCGTAGACTGCAACGGATACCCGGCTGCCAGTTCATAGAGCCCATTGAAATAAGAAAGGTTACAGCCTAGCAGCAAAGGTGATTCTCGTAGCGAACTGCAAGTTCGTCAGACATCACTCAAATAAGTTACAGGATGACATGGGGATAGTTATGAACGTAAATACAATCTTGGGCATATATTATGCAAGTTATTGTTTTAATGAGAATTCAACGTCGTAGACGCCACAGTTTGGGGAGAGAATTTTAGGGGAAGTTCGGCTTCCCTTGTTGTCTCTGAGAAATCGTCCCTGCTGGGACTCAACCCAGAAGTGAAAATAAAGGGTTTCGCTGCATGCACTGACTGCCATTCGCAACCAGACATCAAACCATGTTCTAGGCACTGGTCACTAGATGGCGCTGTTGCATGATTTGACCTTGATTCTCTTCCTGGCGCGATACTGCAGGCTTTTGTGTGTGACTTTTGCCTGCTGGGTTGTAGGTCTGTAGCTGACATCCATATTGCTAATATTCTAATTTCAGCTGCTATATTGTTCAATATTATGCATTTTTTTGCTGTGCAATAAAAATAAATATTTTTCTGAATTGACTGTTCCAGTGTTTTCATTTCAAATATAATTTTGCCCTTTAAATTTTGCCCCTTGCAGATTTGACAAGGTAAAAAACAAAACAGCAGCAAACTGAATAATGTTGAATTGTGCCCAAATCAGTCCTAGATGCCACCAGAACGCATCATTTGAAGTCTCCAATTTCAAAATTTTTCAGAGGAGCATGCCCCCGGACCCCTCTAGCAGCCAGCCGTACAGGCCAGGCACCACATCAGTAGCACCGCTCTAATATATTTTTTCTGGGGAAAGCCCTGGTATGTGTGCTTGGCTTTCTCAGTTACCCTCTGTAGTACGCTGCCTGGCTCTGTAACATAACTACATGATATAACTACACACACTACGGCGTGGTCACGTGTTCCAGCTCAGCCAATCAGAGTGTGAGAATCGATCAACAAATATGGTGTCGCTTCCAGAATCAAAGACAATTTTGTGGTAGAATAACTAGATTTGCAGCAAATTATGGGCAGTGGAGACGATACAAATCGCTTGAACATTGAAAAGCAATTTTTTTTTTCTGGGATCAAGTAGCCAGCGCAGACCATCTGTGTAACCAGAGAAAACCACCAGTCGCTGGCGCTTCTGGACATCTCTGCTAATAAATAATTATTCACCACGGTCACTGTGAAACCCCTAAAGTTGCTGCAAGCAAATAAGACAAAGACCCCCCCCATCAACCAAAACATTAAACGCACTGACAGGTGAAGTGAGTAACATTGATTATCTCATTACAGTGGCACCTGTCGAGGGGTGGGGTTTATTAAGCAGCAAGACAACAATCGGTTCTTGATGTACTGGAAGCAGGAAAAATGGGTGAGCGTAAGGATCTGAGCAACTTTAACAAGGGCCAAATAATGAATAAAATGGCCCGTCTTGTAGGGTGTTCCCGGTATGCAGTGGTTAGTGCCTACCAGTTAGTTTAACATGGGGCGGCCTTGGGCTAAAGTGCCCTTGAGCAAGGTACCGAACCCCTGACTGCTCCCCGGGCGCTGTAGTGTAGCTGCCCATTGCTCTGGGTGTGTGTTCACTGCTTCAGATGGGTTAAATGCAGAGGATGAATCTCACTGTGCTTGAATGTGCATGTGACAAATAAAGGCTTCTTCTTCAAAAGTGGTCCAAGGAAGGACAACCGGTAAACCGGTGACAGGGTCATGGGTGTCGAAGGCTCACCGATCCGCATGGAGCACGAAGGCTAGCCCACATGGTCCAATCCCACAGAAGAGCTACTGTAGCACAAACTGCTGAAGAAGTTAATGCTGGCTAAAACAGAAAGGTGTCAGAATGCACAGTGCAGCTTGCTGCATCGCTGCAGCTCAGTCAGAGTGCCCATGCTAACCCCTGCTGAAAGACCGACAATGGACATCAGAACTGGACCATGGAGCTATGGAACAAGGTGTCCTGGTCTGATGAATCACGTTTTCTTTTACATCACGTGGACGGCCGGGTGCATGTCACTGGCCAGAAGGCAAGCCGGTGGAGGCAGCGTGGTTGCTCTGGACAACGTTCTGCTGAGAAACCTTGGGTCCTGGTATTCATGTGAATGTTACTTTGATACGTACTACCTATCTAAACACTGTTACAGACCAACTTCACCCCTTCATGGCATCAATATTCTGTAATGACATTATTTTTCAGCAGGATCTCCAACACACTACAGAAACTGGTCAGGAACGGTTTGAGGAGCTTGATAAAGAGTTCAAGGTGTTGAATTGGCCTCCAAACTCCTCGGATCTCAATCTAATCAGCATCTTTGGGATGTGCTGGACAAACAAGACCGATCCATAGAGGATCCACCTCACAACTTACAGGGTCTTCTGCTGATGTCTTGGTGCCAGATCCCACAGCACACTTTCAGAGATCCTGTGGAGTCCAGGCCTTGAGGGTCAAAGATGTTTTGATGGCACAAGCAGGACCTACGCAATATTAGGCAGTTGGTTTTAATGTTATGGCTGATTGGCGTGTGTGTGTGTGTGTACCAGACGTGAAAACGGTGCTTTACGCAGCAGCAGGTTTGTCGTCTTCTGGAACTTTCGAATCTCCATGAGCGCCCTCATCCCTGGGCGAAATCTCCGTTTCCTCCTTGGTGATGCCTCTGAACACACACACACACCATGTATCAGCACCAAACACACACACACCCTTACCTACCTACCTACACACACACACCCCTATACACACCTGAGGGTCCGCTGTGTCTGCGTGTGCGTGAGGGAGCCCTGCGCTGTGGAGTCACCTGCTTCCGTCTGCGTGAGGACGTGTCACGCCGCATCACTCTTATACTTGACACGTCAGGAACGACACGCTGATACTGGACTTAAAACACACACACAAACACACACACAGTTAACATGTGAGAGTGCAAACTCAGCATCATTTGAAGTAGCATACTAAGCTAGCTAGTACAAGCTAATCTTGGAGAACAGTAGCTGGGTTTGTGCTGCAGTTTTTCGCAAAGTAACAGAAGCAGTATTTTAAAACATTTGACTAAACACACAGTTATGTGTGTGCGTGTGTGCACGTGTTTGTTGAGTGCCAGTATCTCGAACAGGAAGCTCATCTTTTCAGAAAGGCAGCGTTTCCTTTTACTCCTCACATTATGTTAAAAGCAGGGCGGCACGGTGATGTAGTGGTTAGCGCTGTCGCCTCACAGCAAGAAGGTCCGGGTTCGAGCCCCGTGGCCGGCGAGGGCCTTTCTGTGCGGAGTTTGCATGTTCTCCCCGTGTCTGCGTGGGTTTCCTCCGGGTGCTCCGGTTTCCCCCACAGTCCAAAGACATGCAGGTTAGGTTAACTTGTGACTCTAAATTGAGCGTAGGTGTGAGTGTGAGTGTGAATGGTTGTCTGTGTCTATGTGTCAGCCCTGTGATGACCTGGCGACTTGTCCAGGGTGTACCCCACCTTTCGCCTGTAGTCAGCTGGGATAGGCTCCAGCTTGCCTGCGACCCTGTAGAACAGGATAAAGCGGCTAGAGATAATGAGATGAGATCATGTTAAAAGCCTCGTTCAGCAGGTCAGTGTTGTGATGGTGAAAGATCACCAGCTGATCAGCTCAACTACACACTCACACATGGGGGGGAGGGGGATCGCTCCCAGACTCTCACTTCTACAACGTCAATAGTGTGTTTGTGTTTACATGTTTCACAAATTCTGTGCTCTCTCTCTCTGTCCTTCTGTCTGTGTACCTCGCTCACTCCCTTTCTGTCTGTCCGTCTGTGCTTCTCTTGCTGCTCCCCCGTCCGTCTGTCTCTCCCTCCATCTCTCTCCCTCCCCGTTCGTCCGTCTCTCCATCTCTCTCCCTCTGTCTCTCCCTCCATCTCTGCTTGTCTGTCTCCCTCCCTCCATCTCTCCCTCCCCTCTCTGTCCGTCTGTCTCTCTCCCTCCTTGTGTCTGCCTCTTTCTCCCCTCCCTGTCCATCCGTCTGTCTCTCTCTCCTTCCCTCCCTCTGTCCGTCTGTCTCTTTCTCCCCCTCTGTCCGTCTCTCCCTCCCTCACTCCCTGTCTGTCTCGTGAAGAGAGACAGATGGACAGAGAGATACAGATGGACCTCTCTCTCCCCCTCTCTGTCCGTCTGTCTCTCTCTCTCGTATACATGTTTGTCTGTCTATCTCTCTCTCATATACATGCTCATGTGTGTTTCTCTCTCTCTTCCCTTCTCTGTTCCTTTGTCTCTCCCTTGTATACATGCTCGTGTGTGTCTCTCTCTCTCTCTCCCCCCTTCTCTGTCCGTCTCGGTCCCTTTCTCGCATACATGTTCGTGTGTGTGTCTGTCTCTCTCCTATACATGTTTCCCTGTCTGTCTCTCTCATATATACATGTTCATGTGTCTCTCTCTCCCTCTCTCACACTACTACTACTACTAAGTCTCTGTCAGTCTGTCTCTCTCTGGTGGAATTTATTCAGTAACAGTATATGGAGTATTGTTGTAATTTTAGAGAAAGGCCCAATAACAGGACTGAAGTATAAGAGAAGTTGTGTATAAACTCCTCTACAGTAATTCAGTTGTGTACCAACTTAATTTTTTTCACATACATTTGAGCCTGCTTGAGTATTTTTGTACTATTCACAATATTTTAATCCATTTCTATCTGAATGTATTTGTAAGGGGCGTGGCCTGCTCACGAGAGTATTGTGTAATAAATAGGAACCAAAATTCTATTATAGTGCACTTTGTAGTGTAGAACAGCCATGTAGTACCCTGTAGGGTCGCTGTACAGGACTGACCCAGGAGCAGATTATGGAGACACACACAGGCCACTTTATTAGGAACACCCACCTACAGTTCTCTAATCAGTCGATCCCTTGATGCATCAAATCACAGATACAAATCAAGAGCTTCATTTAATGTTCACAAGGTTCAAATATCAGAATGGGAAAAACTAATCTCAATTTCTGTGTGATTTTCTTTCCTTCACTGTGGTATGGGTGCTGGTTTGAGCATTTCAGAAACTGCGGATCTCCTGGGGTTTTCACACACAACAGCCTGTAGAGTTTACACAGAATGGTGCGGAAAACAAAAAAGATCACCGAGTGAGTGAGCAACAGTTCTGTGGGTGGAAACAAACACCTTGTTGATGAGAGGGTCAGAGGGAAATGGACAGGAAGGATATAGTAACTCATAAATCACTCTTTACAACCGTGGTGAGCAGAAAAGCATCTCAGCGACAGCAGAACAACACATTGGGTTCCACTCCTGCAGCCAAGAACAGGGATCTTAGAACCAACAACAAGTTCCTATTAAAGTGGCCGGTGAGTGGGTTTATCTGTAGTAAATTCCTGAACGTTCAGTGACGGTCCTCAGAATACCGCAGAAGCTTCAATAAGAAGATAACTATCAGAACTGAAGCGACAAGTCATTTTAAATGAGGAACTGGAGTTAAAACTGGAATGAGTAAATTTTTGTTCATGATTTATGTGTGTGTCCTACTACACTATTGAACACTGAATACAGAACTGTTCTTGAAACTTCTCTTCAACTGGAACTCTATTCATCTAAACAAACTGCACTGTTTACTGATCTGTTCACTCTGCACTTCATTAATGACAAAAAGCTCAATCAAGCCATGTGATAGCGCATGCGCAGTACTGACAGACGAGCCAAGCAGTGGCGGTTGTCATAGCAACGAGATTCTCACTGCCTAAAAAGCTTGCTTTTCTCACTGAGCAAAAACAAAAGTATATCAAAAATTTAAAAAAAAAAAAGTGCAAGGAAATTTGAATTAAAAAAGTCACTGAATAGATGGAGATAAAGCGTTTATAGGTGCATTATTATTATTTACATGAAGCATGTATTATGTACATAAACAAAATTGAACTAGTAGATTTAATAAGAAATAAAATATGCACCAATTAAAATGACATTGAAGCAATACATTTAAATAATAAGTGATCGTGTTGTTGCTCTCAGGGTTTCTGCTGCATCTCTGCAACACAACCAGGCCTACTGAAATTAAAATACACAGGTTTAAATTATTTTTACACAATAAGATATAGGATTTGTTTCCCATATGAGCTGTGAATGAAAGTTTACAGTTTAAAACGTTATTAAATTATATGTAAATATTACTACTCTGAATTAATTCATTAATCCGAGCTCATATTCTCTCATTACATTACTACCCCAGACTGATTATATATATATATATATATATATATATATATATATATATACACACACACACTCATTAATAAAACCCGTAATAAACTCATTCCTCACATGTACTGCTGCAGTCTCTCCTCTTCCCCTCGGACTCACTCTGTTTTTATCCGCAGCTCCGGCATGAATTTAAACAATTTAAACTCACAATCCACCAATCAGAGACCAGAGTTCCTCGTGACGTCACGAACCAGCCGTTACTACGGAGAGCGCACGGGGACAAAACCAACGCGCTTCGTTTTTCCTTTAACTCTTTCAAATGTTTCCGGTTTTAAGCCACGTGACGCGCCTCGCTCTGAGTTTCCCACATTTTTACACTTTGGGCTCTCAAGTCTCACGGATTGAGCCTGAAAGTCACGGTTTTTTGTCACGCACTCCCGCCACACATTGTATTTCTCACGCTGAAAAAAATTATAATATAAATGTCTCTGGCGCGCCGCTATCGCTATGGAAACGGCAGGAAACAAGCGCGTCTCCCGTGAGTCGAGCCTGCCACTCACCAGCCAATCAAAAAAAAGGAAAGGGGCGGGGCTACACAATAGCCAATCAGAAGCACTATTGTATCTGGGTCGATAACGCAACAACCAATGAAAAAAGCATTGTTATCCCGGGAACTGCTCACGTGATTCTGCTCCAACCATCTTCTGGAAACAGTGTTGCCAGATTGGGCGGTTTTGAATTCTACTTTGCGGCGAAAAATGGCTTGGGCTGGTTGACAAAAATTGGGCGGGTTTGACGTTAGTTCGGCGGGTTTTTATCAGATGTTTATAAATATTTCGCACCAGCGTTCTGTGTGAGAATGCTATTGAGGTATTTCACCTGACGTCAGGGTCACGTGACGCCCCGGTGTCCGCCATTTTGAAGGTCAAGCTAGCTAATGTCAACAACATAGTAGCTAGTATGTTACTGTAGCAATGTTTACGTTCAGTCATTTGGATGACTGTTAAAACCTTTCAGTCTCAAGTTTTTCCTTTACTGTATTTACTAGTTTACTGTAATTATGATCCGGCAGCTATTTACACCAGATCCAGTGTAAATAGCTGCCGGAGCCAACGTCCGAGGTTCCGGAGCGCGCTCCGGCTTGCTCCCCCTCAAATTAAGCAGCGCGCTCCGGCTTGCTCCCCCTCAAATTAAGCAGCGCGCTCCGGCTTGCTCCCGGAGTGCTCCGGCCGAGGTTCCGGAGCGCGCTCCGGCTTGCTCCCCCTCAAATTAAGCAGCGCGCTCCGGCTTGCTCCCGGAGCGCGCTGCTTAATTTGAGGGGGAGCAAGCCGGAGCGCGCTCCGGCAGCTATTTACACTGGATCCGGTGTAAATAGCTGCCGGATCATAATTACAGTAAACTAGTAAATACAGTAAAGGAAAAACTTGAGACTGAAAGGTTTTAACAGTCATCCAAATGACTGAACGTAAACATTGCTACAGTAACATACTAGCTACTGTGTTGTTGACATTAGCTAGTGCTAACAGCTAGCTGCTAGTACACTGCTACAACACAGACACCGACCCTAATAATACAGTTCTTGGTCATTGCCTGGTAACAGCAAATTTATAACGGGCCATGTCTCAACAGACTAAGAAGTTATTTCAATGACATTTAATAACATTTTGTTTATCCTGAGGACCGAAAGTAAATGAAAATGTGAACAAACCTTAGCTGTAATCAGATGGCGACCACCGGCTCCAGGGACGACCCGCTGATGTAGGCATGTTACCCAGCCTGACACAAAATATTTGTAGGCATCCAAACTCTTATACGCTTTCAGATCAATACCTGTGTATGGCGATGGGTTTTTAACGACATAGGTATACAGATCATGTGGGCCGAAGTCAGGTAAAGACGAAGGCTTCGTGTACTTCCGTACGTCAGTGAACAATCCTGGTGGAAGCAGGTAAACATCGTTCTCTAAGCCTGCTAACCTCAATTTTTGCAAATACCTCTCCCTCTGCTCGCCCTGTAAATGCCCTACATCACTGGATAGTGAAGGTGTTTTCTGTGTAACGGGTTTATTTTTTTTTTCCACTTGCCATTGTGTGTGGTGGTGGGGGAATTCTGTGCTGGTCCTTTAAGAGCGCGGCTGGTTATGGGAACGAGGTGCTGGCCTCTCAGTTCGTTTTGGAAATGTAAGCGGTAGGTCATGACTTTGGCGCTCTGAAGACATAATTATGTCTTTTGTTGTTTTGTTTGCATATTCATTCCTTATTTCAAGCTATATGTACCTAGATTTAGACATGAACTTGCGTGATCATAACATTGTGTGTTCGGGTGCATGTGTTCAGTGATTATATGGCTCTGGCTTATGAAGATTGTGTAAATGAATGCTAACACTCGTGTCTTTATACTGCTATTTTTAGCCAATGCCACTGGACGTTTGCAGCCCGTCCTCAGCAGTGTATTTGTCTCATTTCTTTAGAATAAAAAGACTGGTGAACAACACAACGCAACATCTGTTACACTGGTGCCGTGACGGTCTTCTTGTGCATGCTGTTCGTCGAGGTGGAACTTGGAGAATACCGACGCTGTTGCAGCTGACAAGAATCGCCGGGGTTGCTTCCATGTGGTACAGATAGCTAGGCTAGTCATATATTCTGAGGTAGATTTTTCGTTGGTTGGACTTCTTTGTCACTTAGGCCCACTTTACACGGGGACGGTATAAAACAAAAACGCAAAAGTCCGTTTTCGTTCTCACTTTTTTCCACGTCTACACGACCATTTTCAAGGAGGAAATCTGCGTCTATACGGTGACGCATAAATGTCTCCGCTATGTCTGCACGCATGCGCAACGTCTTCTGTCTTGTCTGATCTGCACATCTGCGCTGCTGTTCTGTCAAGTTATCCTACCAAGTCTACTACGCATGCGCGAAATCCAGGAGGGTAGGAATATTCAACAGTAGTTTTGTCCCACCGATCAGCTGGGCTGATAGAAAATCGGTGAGAATTTCACGCATTTGCCGATTTTTATGTTTTGTGCGTATTGGTCGAGTCTTTGGCCGAGTCAAATCATTTGTAATGACTTGTTTTGAATAATAAAACGGTCTGTATGAGAACTTGCTAGGATAACTTTACAGAACACCGGTCCGGCTGAGGTACTATAGTGCTCGAGGGAGGAGCAGGAGCAAACCGAAACTCTTTTAATCTGCCTTTATTAAGTAACACTCACTCTTGTTTCGGTGAAGAAGAGAAAAGGCAGTGTCCATCTCAGCAAAATAAGCCCGTTCGGCTGCTAGTTTTGTTTTCAGTCTCGGGTTTATGGTTTCACGAGCGGCTTGAATAGGCGGCGCGCGCGTGCACGCACATGCGTGTGCGTGCGTGCGTGTGTGTGTAACTTGGCGACACCAAACTGAGGAGCTCCAGCTGGGCGGGTGAGCAGGAAAACACATCTACTGCATTAAAACACAGAGCAGCTTGAAGGTCCGTTGGATCGATGTAATCAGACATGCTCTTACTTTTTTACTTACTTTCTTACTTCCCGGGCTGGCATGTGCAGTATATGACATATGTATGACGTAAACGCGTACCCGACGTGAGCAGATCCGAGCAGAGTTTTGCGTATTGGGTAGTTTAGACGGATATGCAACGGGGGCTGTTTTTAACTTATCCACTCTGGAAGGCGTTTTCAATTTTATCCGTTTTTCAGCCTCGGAAACGCCGTCCTCGTGTAAACGAAAGGCACTTCTGATAAAATATTTAATCGTTTTTACCCGACAGCGTCCTCGTGTAAACGGGCCCTTAATGTGTGTTCATGAGTCTAAACTCAGATCGTGTAGAATTTTGCCATCACTGGTAGAGATCGGTTGTTTATGTTAAAGAACATTCCATATTACCCTACTATACGTTGCATCGCAGTCTCGAGTTGGTCACACGGTGGCAGTATTGTACTGTGTATAAGGGATTTTGTAATTTTCTGTCTCTTTGTGCACTGAAGTGAGACTTGTGGTTTTTTTTTTGACTCTGGCAAATAAGTTATGGAATGGGTCAGTTTTATTGAGCTGGATATCACTAATTTTTTTTCTTTTCGTTGTTTCATATAAGGTGCATTTTTAGTTGAATATTGCCTGATTTGCTTATTCTTTTTGCATTATATTTTTATTGCATTCATTACTTTCACTCAGTTACTGGTTTATAATGGATACTCCTAATGGTTCGGGTGATATTAGTAGGGGTAGGGGGTTGGGCCTACTGCCTAGATTTTCTGAGTTAACACATCATGCTGGAGCAATGCAGCCTCTTACCTCTACACCGATTCAGAACTCTGACCCTCAACAGCTACGCAGTGCTGATAAAGGTGCCCCCCGCCGTGTTAGCTTTGAGCCGACCTCACCTTTGGGTAACAGGGGGGTGTCAGCTGACATGTTAGCGGATATTGTTGAGCGGGTGGGACAGTCTATTGGCGAGAGTATTGTGGCCTGTCTAGGGGCAACCAAAGTGGTAAATGAAACGCCAGGCCCTCAACATAACAATAAGGCTGGGGAAGTTTCAGGTATGAGTTTTGTGGTGAAATCTGATGTGAAGGCGCCAACATTTTTCAGGGGGGACGGCTCAGAGAAATGTACTGTGCAAGAGTGGGAGGAACTTATGATGGTTTACTTACAAAAGAAGGGGTTTAGTGCCCAGGAGCAGTCTGATGAAGTGATGAGTAGGATCATGGGACGGGCGAGGGATGTTGTCAGGGTTGGGTTATGTAGTGACTCTACCATAGACTTGAGCCAAGGCCCGGGCCCGATTTTTGACATTCTGAAGCAACATTTCAGCGACGTAGTTTACTCAGACATGCCATTAGCTGACTTTTACTCAACGCTCCCCCTGACTGGTGAGAAACCGTTTGACTATTGGATTAGGCTGAACAGAGCAATTGACGTGGCAGAGGACTGTGTCAGGAGACAGGGCAAGAAGCTAGAAGATCCTGCGCGTGAAGTGACTGCTATGTTCATCCGACACTGCCCTGATCCTGGACTGTGCCTGATTTTCAAATGCAAACCCCTGCATCAATGGACTGCTGGTGAGGTGCATGAAAGACTGGAGGAGCATCAGAGGGAAAGCAGAGCCAAACATCTGTCATGTCCAACGACAAATGTCTCTGCTCTGAGGCAGGAGGTGTCACTTCCTGTAGTTTCACCGAGAAACAACCCTGTGACAGTGGACCAAACAGAGCCAGCCACTGAACAGTTGCCTGCCCCAGTGGTGGCTGCTTCCCTCACTACATCTGAGCCCCTTGCACAAGTCATTGCATTGCTAGAGCGTATCCTTGATCAGAGACCACAGCAGATGATGAACAGCCCAGGCCCTCGCCCACAACAACGGTTTAGGCGGCGACTTAACCCGTCTTCGCCTTGCTCAGTGTGCGGGGAGCCTAGCCACAGCACAGCACAGCACTGTCAGGATGAACAGCTGTGCTTCCTATGTCATGGCCCCGGGCATACTCGAGCACTGTGCCCTCAGGCCCCGGCCCAAGAGCGTGTTACCCCTACAGTAGGGCTCCCCCCACGAGGTCCGACCAATATGCAGGGAAAATAGACGGCCCACGCAGGGAGGGGATGAGTGATGGGCCTGATGATGTCCCCATGACTAACTTTGATGATGTAATGTCTGTGTATTCAGGTGCATGTGCTTCTGAAATGCCTAATGTGAAAGTGATCTATCAGAATATACACAAGGTGGCTCCAAATGATGATCTATTTTATACTTCTGTTTGCGTGAATGATGTGATGGAGTTGCAGGCAATGATCGACAGTGGCTCGATGGCTTGTACACTGACTTCTGAAGCTGTGCCACGTCTGTGTGAAGCTGGTGTTCTGTCAAGTGACTCAATCCACCCGGTTGATGTAGTGCTCGTTGGATGTGGTGGAATGAACACCAGAGCAGCAGGAGCATGTGACTTGCTTTTGACGGTGTTTGGTCATAGAGCCTCTGTTCCTGTTTTGATAGTGGATGGCCAAATTGATGATCTGATCATTGGAAGCAACTTCATTAAACACCTCATACGTGTCAAGAGGAATGAGGTATTTGAAACGCACCCATCAGTGTGTACTGTCGAAGAGCAACGGCTTTTATCGCTCTTGGCCAACGTGGAGAGATGGCAGGGGGAAAACGTGCCAGACAAGGTGGGAACACTGAGACCTAAGCAAGCAATAACTTTGGAGCCTTTGCAAGAATATTTAGTTTGGGCACGTCTCAGAGATTGTCAGAACATTTCAGCTGGCAGTGCTGTGGTCGTTGAACCAACCCGCGCCCGCCCAAGACCAAGAAACATTCTCATAGGGCGAACTGTGGCAATCTTGAGAAAGGATGGCTGGCTGCCAGTAAAAATTGTCAACCCGCTAGCCCGACCAACAACGCTGAGGCGCAATGCTAAGGTAGCGGATGTCTTCCCGTGTGCGGCATTAGAAGATTTTGATTGTGCTGAACAAGTGCGGTCCGTGGCAGCAAACCCCATACTACAGCTTCAGGCGTTAAACGTGGATGGCAATTTGGAAAATGACATGGACAGCGCAGACAGCTTAACTATAAACAGTGAGCCAGGACACAATGGAGCAGGCAGCGACATTTTGTGTGAACTGGGGCTGACAGACATTGACATTGACTCCCTTCAATTGACATCCGAAGGTCATGCAAAACTGGTACGGCTTATAGCTCGCTATGAAGCCATCTTTTCAAGGCACAAACTTGATTGTGGAAAAGCTACGGGATTTGTGCACAGGATCAGGCTGAGTGATGACAAGCCCTTTCGGCTGCCGTACCGGCGATTGTCACCTAACCAGTATGACAAGCTTAAGCAGGATCTAGATGAGATGGAGGAGTGTGAACTTATACGTAAGAGCAGCAGTGAATATGCCTCCCCACTCGTTCTTGTCTGGAAAAAGTCAGGTGATTTACGGTTGTGCACTGATTTCAGGTGGCTCAATGCCCGCACAATAAAGGATGCTCATCCTTTGCCACATCAAGCTGACGCTCTTGCCGCTTTGGGCGGTAATGCCTATTTCTCTACAATGGATCTGACTTCTGGATATTACAATGTGGCGGTCCATGAGGATGATCGGAAGTTTACAGCTTTTACCTCGCCGTTTGGACTCTATGAGTACAATAGGCTACCTCAGGGCCTGTGTAATAGTCCAGCCACGTTTATGCGAATGATGCTAAGTATTTTTGGAGACCAAAACTTTTCAAGTCTGCTTTGCTACCTTGACGATTTACTTGTCTTTGCACCCACTGAAGAGGTGGGTCTGCAACAGTTAGAGATGGTTTTTAGTCGCTTGCAGCAACACAATCTTAAGCTGGCGCAGAAGAAATGTCATTTCATGGAAAAGTCTGTCAGATTTTTGGGTCATGTTGTTAGTGAAGCTGGCATTGCCACAGACCCAGACAAGATTGAGGTTATCACTGGGATGACCGAAAGAGATCTCATGGAAGATAATTCAAATATTCCTTCACAGTCCAAGATCAGGTCATTTCTTGGCATGGTCATATATTACCAACATTTTATAGAGGGGTGCTCAGCTATTGCAAAACCCTTGTTTGGGTTGACTACTGGGCCTAGAATGGCACGTCACGGAAAAGGGAGAACTAAGAAGCAAGTCATGAGGAAGCTAACAGCAGCTGATTGGACTGATGAATGCAGACAGGCCTTCATGCAACTAAAACAAGCCCTTCTTGATCAGGTTCTCCTGGCCCACCCTGACTTTAATAGGCCATTTCTGTTGTCTGTGGACGCGTCTAGTAATGGCTTGGGTGCCGTTCTCTCACAGGTCGCTGAGAATGCAGACAAAGCCAGGCCTGTGGCTTTTGCGAGCAAATCACTCACCTATGCACAGTCGAAGTATCCTGCCCACAGACTTGAGTTTTTCACTTTACGTTGGGCAGTTTGCGATAAATTTAGCCACTGGCTAAAGGGGCGGCCATTTACGGTTTGGACTGACAATAATCCACTCACTTACATCTTGTCCAAACCTAAGCTGGATGCATGTGAGCAAAGGTGGGTCGCTAAGTTGGCACCATATGAATTTGACATCAGATATATCCCAGGGCCAAAGAATACTGTGGCTGATGCATTAAGTAGGCAGCCTTTTGCAAAGCCCAGTGCTCTACACAGACTCACTCGAGTGCCTTACAAAGAGCTATTGGATGAGGCGTCTGGAGTTCAAGCTCGGAGGGTGCAAGATGTCTTCCGATGGTCCAACCATCCGTAAGAGGAAGATCGGGAGAGTCACACATCACCTCTGGTGACCAGACTGCAGACTGGAGTGACAAGCCTAGCTGTGAATGGTCAGTCCACCATCCCTTCTTCTGCCCTACCCCTGTCCTGTGATGAGGTGTCTGCTGTCTTGACCTCTCACACCAGGGAAGACTCAGAGTTGTGTTACCAAGCGCTCCTCTTGCCGCAGTTCCCGCAAACTTTAGTACCAGCTGAAGTCACTGCTGTTGGGGCACTGTCAAGGGATGACATCATGTCGAAGCAGCGTGAGGATAGTGTGCTAGCTAGAGTGGTCTTTTATGTGGAACGGGGTCGAAGACCATCAAGAAGAGAGCGTTGCCATGAACCACGGGAGGCCATTAAGCTGCTTAAGGGATGGGAGAAGCTGTCGCTGCGAATGGGGGTGCTGTATCGTGTGTCGAAGGACCCAGTGTCAAAAAGAAAGTCTTATCGCCTTATTGTACCTACCTCGCTGAAGTATACAGTCCTCAAAGGTGTCCATGATGAGGCTGGGCATCAAGGGCAGCAGAGAACCCTATGGTTGACCAGGCAGAGGTTCTTCTGGCAAGACTTGGAGGCTGATGTTAAAGAGTATGTGAAGTGTTGTCGCAGGTGTGTCTTCAGCAAGTCCCCAGAACCAGAGGCTAGAGCTCCTCTGGGTAACATTGTTAGTACAGAACCACTTGATCTGGTCTGTGTGGATTTTTGGTGTGCTGAGGATGCTTCTAACAAGTCACTTGATGTCCTTGTTGTCACGGACCATTTTACCAAGCTAGCCCATGCCTTTCTATGCCCGAACCAGTCTGCAAAAGCTGTTGCCTGGCAGCTGTGGGACAACATCTTCTGTGTTTATGGCTTCCCGCGCCGTATTCATTCAGATCAAGGCGCCAACTTTGAGAGTAATCTCATTGCAGAGCTTCTGACCGTGGCAGGGGTGGAGAAGTCCCATACTACACCTTACCATCCCATGGGCAATGGTGGAGTTGAAAGGTTTAATAGGACATTAGGCAATATGATTCGAGCGTTGCCGGCTAGGGCGAAACACAGGTGGCCTCAGATGCTCAAATCCCTGACCTTTGCCTATAACTGCACTGTCCATGAGACCACAGGATATGCCCCTTTCCATCTCATGTTCGGGAGAACACCCCGCTTACCGGTGGATATGCTGTTTGGCGAAGTCTTGCAGGACTCGAATGTGGTGGACTATGACGAGTACGTCCAGTGCCTCAGACGGGACCTGCAGGAAGCCATTAAAGCTGCTCAGTCCTCTGCCAGTAAACAGCTAAAAAGGCATGCAGACTTGTATAACAGAAAAGTCAGGGGGGCCCCTGTTGAGGTTGGCGACCACGTACTGCTTGCGAATAAGGGTGAACATGGGAAAAGGAAACTGGCTGACAGGTGGGAACATTCCCTTTATATTGTCGCTGACAAGAATCCTGACATTCATGTGTACAAGCTTCGCAACCCTGCCAATGGACAAGAGAAAACTGTGCATCGCAATCTTATTATGCCTGTCAACTTCCTGCCGTTGTGTGACATACCAGAAGAGATGGATGGGAGGGTCAGTTGCTCGGCATCAAGTGATTCGCCTACGGATGACATGACTGTCGAAGAGAGAACTAGTGCCTGGGTGTCAGAGCTATCTAGTGACGTGTCCGAAGATGAGAGTCCAGAGTCTGCAGGGGGAGACGGCACACCTAGTGGAGAGGAGGGGCTGGTCCCTGTACTTGAACTATTTGAGGGGGATGTTATGAACGGTGGCCTAAGTACTCCTACCTTGGATTCCAAGCATACAAACTTTGACCCCTCTATGCCAAACGCTTCTGACTGTATGACCCTTGATTGTGACCGTACACACTACCCACACTCTAACCATAACTCTGACCTGACTGCTGTCCAGGCCCCTGTTTCTGACTGTCAGACAGTAGGTTCATGCATGATGTCTAGGGCTGGGCGATACATTAAGCCTGTTAAAAGACTGATTGAGACAATGCAGACACAGAGAGTGTGGGGTGATGGGTTTAACAGGATAGCTGTGTGGGTTTAGAATTGCTTGAGTTAACGCACTGAGAGAGGTCAGTCCTGTTATGACCATTTTTTTTTTCTTAATGCTGCGTTTTGGTAATTTTGCTTATTTGTTTTCTCATTGAGGCCTTTTCCTACTTTATCAAGTGTACTTAACATGTAATGGGCATGTTTACCTGGGGATGTATATACCCCTTCATTCTAGTGTGTAATGTTTTCGAAAACAGGAATATTTGGTAACATATGATTGCAAGGCTTTGCATGCCTCATTTTTTTTTTCTTTGGGCAAGTGGAATTCAGAGGGGGAGAGTGTAACGGGTTTATTTTTTTTTTCCACTTGCCATTGTGTGTGGTGGTGGGGGAATTCTGTGCTGGTCCTTTAAGAGCGCGGCTGGTTATGGGAACGAGGCGCTGGCCTCTCAGTTCGTTTTGGAAATGTAAGCGGTAGGTCATGACTTTGGCGCTCTGAAGACATAATTATGTCTTTTGTTGTTTTGTTTGCATATTCATTCCTTATTTCAAGCTATATGTACCTAGATTTAGACATGAACTTGCGTGATCATAACATTGTGTGTTCGGGTGCATTTGTTCAGTGATTATATGGCTCTGGCTTATGAAGATTGTGTAAATGAATGCTAACACTCGTGTCTTTATACTGCTATTTTTAGCCAATGCCACTGGACGTTTGCAGCCCGTCCTTAGCAGTGTATTTGTCTCATTTCTTTAGGTACATGTTACTGTTTTAATTGTTATTGTTCTTATTATCATTGTTACTGTATATGTGTTCAGTTCGTTTTGGAAATGTAAGCGCCAATGCCACTGGACGTTTGCAGCCCGTCCTCAGCAGTGTATTTGTCTCATTTCTTTAGAATAAAAAGACTGGTGAACAACACAACGCAACATCTGTTACATCTGCATCTCACTCCTTTTTCTTTTATGTTTTTCGTTTGTCGCCTTCCTCGCATTCAAACTGATTCGAGCCGTGACGTCCAAAATGGCAGCCTAACAATGCATCACATGACTTGGTCACGTGGGTGAAAAACCTCAATAGCCTTAGAAGGACTTTGATGCAGCACATTCTATGTACTATCTACATCCACTAGTCTCCATCCAATCCATATTAAACTAAGCCGAATGATGTTCTTGAACATGCGAAGGAAATCAGGAAAAACAGCTCTCTTTGGCCAACTGAGGCAAGTCAGAGACCTAGTTTACCCAGCACCCCTTAGGTATTTTAAACAACCAAAATCAAGCATTGGCCTAAATTAATCATTAACAATAAACATTAATCTCATTAAGTATTATTTAAACAAAAAAGAGTCGATGTAACTGTAAGACTAATATGAATGTGTGTAATGTAGTGCAGAAACTGAACTCATAAACTAGTAAATAAGAATGACGCAATCCATTCTCCATTTTCTCTTCTCATGTTACATTCAGCCATGCATCGCAGCCTAACTTTTTTTTTTTTTAATTGAAGCATATAAAACAGGTACAATCTAACAAATCCACAAAAATCAGGGTAACAGATGAAGAAAATGCATGGATGTAGAGAAAAATAAATTAAGCAGAATAACTAGGCCTATAAAATTAATAAAACAAACGGGATAAATAAAAAGATAAAGGCAAATAAAAAATAACCTCAGCAATGCAGATGTTAGATATGCATCATAGCCTACATAATATTCTGTGTGTGCGCCACCTACTGGTGCATGTAGGATTCAGAACCCAGCAGATGATTGCAGAGTTATAATCTGATTGAAGCACACGGAGCCGAGTACCAGACAGCAGATTCTTCACCTCCAGCACTGACGGCCTCATGCTGACATTTAGAAGCTGTTTGCATTGTTGTTCGATTTACAAATAGTATAGAGTGCTCCGAGATGATGCTAAAAATAGTAACACAACACTGCGGTCTGCGCGGCCATCTTGGAAGTCACTCTCTCCAGAGCGCTCATAGAGTACACATCATAGAGTACACATTCACCGATTCGTTTCCGCGTTAGAGGGCTTAGAAGCTTGGATTTTTTAAGAATTTAGACATCTGAAGTGATGGAGCACTACTGTGAAAGTTTGGATAAGCAGGCACGGGAGCGTTATGCTGAGAAGGTACGTTTCATTGGGAATGTAGATCCATACACTGTTAGTGAGAAGGAATGGAAAGCTGACCCCAGCTTGTTGCCGCATGTGACATACATCGATCTTGTGAACTATCTAGTGTTTCACCCAAGTCCATTTTGTGAACTAAAGCATGTGTACATAAACATTACTAGGCCTGTATCTTAAATGCCATTTGATGCAACAATGCACTGCAGTAGACGACTTTAGGGAGTCTGTGGAAGCTTTTGCCACCCTTTTCCCCCCGGCTACTACAGCCAACAATGACACACGTATTCGGCATTGTCACCCCTTTTTGCTTCGCTGAACAACAACAATGCACTGACACAGCGACCTTTGACTTCCAATATGGCCGCCGCTGGGTTCGCGCTGACCTCAAAGCACTCTATACTGGACTTTAGCTGCATATTTTTAGTTTACAAGATAGGCATCAAGTACATTTTACATTTTGGGCGGGTTTTAAGTGCATTTTGGCGGGTTTTGAACATGTTTTGGGCTGGAAAATGTCAGCAGTATCTGGCAACACTGTCTGAAAGTTCTGTTCAGTGGACACCATAAGGATGAGCTCCGAGCAGCACAGAGACCAGAGGAAGGCATGTCCTGTTTTAATATTACAACAAATTCACAGCTTGCCTGCTGTGAGAGAATGTTGCCCAGATAATTCGCATGGACATGGTCAGGTTTTACAGGAGCTGAGCTGTATTGCACCTGTTTAAATGATCCCCTGGCGAGCAGCTCCACTTGTTCACAGGCAATAACAGACGCTGCTCAGTAATAATAACAGCCACACTAACGTGTGTTTAAAGCAGCATGTGAATACCAGCAAGAGTGAAGATTTTATTTTTTATTATTTGTCAGCAGTTATGAAAGACCCGTTTGTGAAAGATTAAGTTTTTATTGTTGATAATATAGAAACTGCGTGACTCCAGGGGGAGATATAGGGAAGAGGAAAGTCCAACTATTACAGATTACAGGATCCAACATCCTTTGACATTGAGGAGTTTTGGGGAAGAATGTCCTCAAAAAAAGAACAAAGTAAGACATTTTTTGCACACAACATGACTTGCTCATTATTAAGATAAAAGGAAAACATTTAAGTAATAGAGGCCCTTGTTTCCTTTTAAAAAGGCGACTGGCTTGAACCAATTTGGGAGGTTATCAAAGATAACAACCTTGGTTTTGGTGCTTCCTCATTCAAATGCTGATGCCGAGAGGGTATTTTCAATGGTCAGTCTGAACAAAACCTCAACCCGAAACAGCTTGTCTCTGGACGGGACATTGACCTCTATCATGACCCTGAAAATGGCTGGACTTGAGCTGAACTGTTTTAAGTGGGAGCCAACAACACAAATGATGAAGGACTCCAAAAAGGCAATAAACACTTACAATAAACATCAGTCATAATCTCTCTCTCTCTCTCTCTCTCTCTCTGCTCTCTCACACATACACTTATTCAATACACGGAAATTGAATAAAGACTTTGTATTTGGTTGAGCTGTCAGTGCCGTGTGTTATCCTTTCTTCTGCAAGTCTGAGCAGTTATTAATAACAACAACACTAATAATAATATTATTAATGAAAGACCCCCATTCCTGCAACCAGTCCAGCCACTCTTGCCTGCATTCAAAACTTGAGAGCCCTGCACTATATAACCAAAAGTATGTGCACCCCTGACCATCACACCCATATGTCCTTGTCCTTCTTGAACATCTCATTCCAGATTTATTCCCCTTTCCTGTTATAATGAGCTTCTCTTCCATTAGATTTTGGGGCGTGGCTGTGGAGATTTGTGTTCATTCAGTTCAGCGACAAGAGCATTAATGAGATGTGACGCTGATGTTGGGATGTTGAGAAGGTGCCGGTTCCAGTTCATCCCTAAGGTGTTCAGTGGGGTTGTATACTTGCCAACTCACAGAGAACAAAAAACAATCAGATTATGTGACAAACAAAAAGTTTTGAAAAAAAACTGTGCATTCTCAGGTGGCACGGTGGTGTAGTGGTTAGCACTGTCGCCTCACAGCAAGAAGGTTGTGGGTTCAAGCCCGGCGAGGGCCTTTCTGTGCGGAGTTTGCATGTTCTCCCTGTGTCTACTACCCCTTTTCCACCAAATCAGTTCCAGGGCTGGTTCGGGGCCGGTGCTGGTTCACAACTCGTTCAACTTACGAGCCAGCTGAGAACCAGTTTGCTTTTCCATAGCTCACAGTGCTAAGAGAAGACACGTCATTACGTCACTGTATACGTCAGTTACGTCGCTACGTTTGCTTAAACCTTGGCGCGAATATCAAAGCAAAAACAACGCAGAAGAAGCAGCAGCGGCAACAACAACAATAATAATAATAATGGATGACTTCGCGTTTGTACAGCTGCTGCTTCTCGTCGCTTAAAAATGGCGATCTTTCGCGGTCTTGTTATTGTTGTTGGTCTTAACAACTCCGCCCCCCCGCTGATGTAAGCGGTTCTTTCCTCTGGCCCAGCAGAGAGTTGGTGCTAGCCTGGAACCGGTTTTTCTGGCCCCAGAGCCAGTTCTTTGTCAGTGGAAACAGAAAACCCGGTTCCAAACTAAGCACTGGCCCCGAACCAGCCCTGGAACTGCTTTGGTGGAAAAGGGGCATGTGTGGGTTTCCTCCAGGTGCTCCGGTTTTCCCCACAGTCCAAAGACATGCAGGTTCGGATAATTGGTGGCTCCAAATTGACCGTAGGTGTGAATGTGAATGGTTGTGTGTCAGCCCTGTGATGATCTGGTGACTTGTCCAGGGTGTACCCTGCCTCTCACCCATAGTCAGCTGGGATAGGCTCCAGCTTGCCTGTGACCCTGTAGAACAGGATAAGCATCTACAGATAATGGATGGATGGATGGATGGATGGATGGATGGATGATAGAGAAATCAGACTGACATACTTCACACACATCGCATGTGTCTCACCTCACTTCAGTGCTGGATGATCCAACAACCAAGTCACCTTGAACTTCTTGTCATCGCAAATCTTTTTTTTTCCCTCAGAGATTTAATTGTTTGTGATCACCAAACCAGTCCATCTGGCACATTACATTAATGGTATTTAGGAGATGCTCATATAACATAGCCAGAGCAGCCTGGGGAACAATTAGGGGTTAGATGCCTTGCTCAAGGGTTCTTCAGCCATTCCTGCTGGTCCAGGGACTCAAACCGGCAATCTTTTGGTCCCAAAGCTGCTTCTCTAACCATTAGACAGTGGCTTCCCCACCACCAGAGCATGTTTGGTTTTTACAAATACTGGTGTGATTTGTTGTAACATGTGAGCTCATTGCTGATTGGCTAGAACCATAACAAGAACCAATTGAATGTTATGATAGAGCAATATAGTTTAGATTCAACATCATGATCATCATTGCACCATTCCATTGGCTCTCAGCTTTACTTAATATAAGTATTTGATGCTGTATACTTGTATCTCCTGTGCCGAACACAGCTGGACCGAGATCAGTCATTTGAATACCTGTCAAAAGCAGTCGACTACCATATGAATCGGTCGAGTTAGCAAGTTTGGGGTTGAGTTCAGTCAGGGCTCTGTGCAGGACACTCGAGTTCTTCATTCCAACCTTCACACACCATGTCTTCATGGAGCTCCTATGCTTTGAGTTCATGCTGGAACAGGTTTGTGTCTCTTAGCAGGCCCAAGTGAAGGGAACGTGGAACACTGCAGCAGACAGATACAGTGGTGCTTGAAGGTTTGTGAACCCTTTAGAATTTTCTATATTTCTGCATAAATATGACCAAAAACATCATCAGATTTTCACACAAGTCCTAAAAGTAGATAAAGAGAACCCAGTTAAACAAATGAGACAAAAATATTATACTTGGTCATTTATTTATTGAGGAAAATGATCCAATATTACATATCTGTGAGTGGCAAAAGTATGTGAACCCCTAGGATTAGCAGTTAATTTGAAGGTGAAATTAGAGTCAGGTGTTTTCAATCAATGGGATGACAATCAGGTGTGAGTGGGCACCCTGTTTTATTTAAAGAACAGGGATCTATCAAAGTCTGATCTTCACAACACGTTTGTGGAAGTGTATCATGGCACGAACAAAGGAGATTTCTGAGGACCTCAGAAAAAGCGTTGTTGATGCTCATCAGGCTGGATAAGGTTACAAAACCATCTCTAAAGAGTTTGGACTCCACCAATCCACAGTCAGACAGATTGTGTACAAATGGAGGAAATTCAAGACCATTGTTACCCTCCCCAGGAGTGGTCGACCAGCAAAGAGCACTCCAAGAGCAAGGCGTGTAATAGTCGGTGAGGTCACAAAGGACCCCAGGGTAACTTCTAAGTAACTGAAGACCTCTCTCACATTGGCTAATGTTAATGTTCATGAGTCCACCATCAGGAGAACACTGAACAACAATGGTGTGCATGGCAGGGTTGCAAGGAGAAAGCCACTGCTCTCCAAAAAGAACATTGCTGCTCGTCTGCAGTTTGCTAAAGATCACGACAAGCCAGAAAGACTATTGGAAAAATGTTTTGTAGACGGATGAGACCAAAATAGAACTTTTTGGTTTAAATGAGAAGCGCTATGTTTGGAGAAAGGAAAACACTGCATTCCAGCATAAGAACCTTATCTCATCTGTGAAACATGGTGGTGGTAGTATCATGGTTTGGGCCTGTTTTGCTGCATCTGGGCCAGGATGGTTTGCCATCATTGATGGAACAATGAATTCTGAATTTTACCAGCAAATTCTAAAGGAAAATGTCAGGATATCTGTCCATGAACTGAATTTCAAGAGAAGGTGGGTCATGCAGCAAGACAACGACCCTAAGCACACAAGTCGTTCTACCAAAGAATGGTTAAAGAAGAATAAAGTTCATGTTTTGGAATGACCAAGTCAAAGTCCTGACCTTAATCCAATCGAAATGTTGTGGAAGGACCTGAAGCGAGCAGTTCATGTGAGGAAACCCACCAAGATCCCAGAGTTGAAGCTGTTCTCTACGGAAGAATGGGCTAAAATTCCTCCAAGCCGGTGTGCAGGACTGATCATCAGTTACCGGAAACGTTTAGTTGCAGTTATTGCTGCACAAGGGGGTCACACCAGATACTGAAAGCAAAGGTTCACATACTTTTGCTACTCACAAGTATGTAATATTGGATCATTTTCCTGGATAAATAAATGACCATGTATAATATTTTTGTCTCATTTGTTTAACTGGGTTCTCTTTATCTACTTTTAGGACTTGTGTGAAAACCTGATGATGTTTTAGGTCATATTTATGCAGAAATATAGAAAATTCTAAAGGGTTCACAAACTTTCAAGCACCACTGTACATTCTACAGATAGATCATTTGTGGCAACAATTTGGGGAAGAACCACATTAGGGTGAGATGGTCAGGGGTGCACATGCTTTTGGACATATAGTGTACGTTATGGACATTTATTTGAAATAGCATGAATGAAGGAGTTATGGTCCTGATTTACCAACGTTAATCAGCCAGAAAGGTCTTGAATTGGTACACTTTGGTTCACTGTACTTGAAGTTCATCTCCTGAGACTGTATGGTGTACTCCATTTGGTCTGAAACAAGCAGCTCCATGAGCGCACTGCTGTGCTTTATAAAGGGAAGTTGTTTACCATATATGGTGATTTGAGGGTGTTTCTTTATGCAAATGAATGTGGCCATGCACACATCAATTATATTACATCACAGGCATTTAGCAGACGCTCTTATCCAGAGTGATGTACAACACACCCAGAGCAGCCTGGGAACAGTTTGGGGATAAGTGCCTTGTTCAAGGGCACTTCAGACATTCCTGCTTGTCCAGGGACTCAAACCAGTGACCTTTTGGTCCCAAAGCTGCTTCTCTAACCATTTGGCCATGGCTTCCTCCATACCTTCATAGAGTTCATACCTCCACCATGCCACATATTATCAACATTTAACTCAAATCACTCGATCCAAGGATCATACTAAAGCTGTCCTCCAAATTTCATCCAAATCCGTTCACTAATTTTAGAGTTACATTGGGAACAGACATTGGCGAAACCATAACCTCCTCTAACACAGTTGGCGAAGGTAGAAGTGACCAGGTGACGTCGCAAACTATTAAGTGGATTGCGATAATCATTTGTCACATCAGGAGCTGGGTTTCTGTTGCAGTTTTGCACAAAACAGAAGTGATATTTTAAAAAATTTCAACAAAACACAGTTGTGAATGGTTTGTGTTTCCATGAAGTGATGTTATGTGATTAAAGCTGGGGATTTAATCGGTCACTGGTCATTGTTTACAGCTGTGCATATACACACATGAAAAAGACCAGTTTTGTTTTGCATAGGCACAAAAAAACCCCAAGCACTTGTTTTACACACGATTTGATAAATGAGCCCCTGACCTTTTGGTGGATGGTCTCCTTTAGACAGAGTCGTGATTGTGCCTCATTCTTTTCTTTTCTATTACAATGTTCCTCTGAGAAATGTTGAAAGTTGGTGATAATTTTTAAGATTCAAACCCTAATTGGCCCCTCGATCGCTCCTTCATCATCATGCAGTTTGTTTAGGTATGTTCTGGACCAAACTCTGGAACAAGCATATTGAGATAACATGTAATAAATGATGGAGAAATGATACACCTTCTCACACATCTTTTCATGTCATGCTTTAATGCATAGATTTAATTCCTCTAAAAAAAAGAAAGCAGCAAAACAGCATGTGTTGAAGCTTCACTGGCTGTCCATCATCTGAACTGATTCTTCCACGACGTCCAGAGTGAGGGGTGTGACCGTCTTGGTCAGCACTGGTGTTGTTCCTTGCTTGTAGCGGTACTTGCCTTCTCTAGAGCAGAGAAAGTGAAAGAGAGCAGAGAAAGAATTATCACACGTCCTCACACTCGTCCTTTATCTCATCGGCTGAGTGGATCTCAGAGAGAAGAGGAACCACGTCAGGGTTAAACAACAGCATTCTGCCAACAATTCAACATTTTTACTAATTAAAGAATACATTATACAGTGCTATGAAAGGAGTATCCACCCCCTTCCTGATTTGTTCTATTTTTGTATATTTGTCACACTTAAATATTTCCATGCCATCAAAACTTGGAACAGTGGTGAACCTTCCCAGGAGTGGCCAGCCTTCCAAAATTCAACCAAGAGCACTTCGGGGTCACAAAAGAACCCCGAAGAACATCTAAAGAACTGCAAGCCTCACTTGCCTTCGTTCAGGTCAGTGTTCATGATGCAACAGTAAGGAAGGCACTGGGCAAAAATGACATCCATGGGAGAGTTGCAAGGCGCAAACCACCGCTGACCAAAAAGAACACGAAGGCTCGTCTCACATTTGCCAAAAAGCATCTTGATGACCCCCAAGACTTTTGGGATAATATTCTGTCGACTGATGAGTGAAAAATATAACTTTTTGGAAGACACAAGTCCCGGTACATCTGGCGTAAGGCTAACGCAGCATTCCAAAATAAGAACATCATACCAACAGTCAAACACGGTGGTGGTAGTATGATGGTCTGGGGCTGCTTTTCTGCTTCCGGACCTGGGTGACTTGCCATAATCGATGGAACCATGAATTCTGCTCTCTACCAGAAAATCCTGAAGGAGAATGTGTGCCCATCAGTTCGTGACCTAAAGCTGAAGCGCAGCTGGGTTATGCAACAGGACAATGATCTGAAGCACATAAGTAAGCCCACCCCTGAATGGCTCAAAAGGAATAAAACTAAGGTTTTGGAGTGGCCTAGTCAATGTCCTGACTTGAATCCAATTCAGATGCTGTGGCAAGACCTTAAACGGGCAGTTCATACTCGAAAACCCTCCAGTGAGTCTGAATTGAAACAATTCTGCAGAGAGGAGTGGGCAAAAATTCCTCCACAGTGATGTAAAAGACTCACCGCAAGTTATCGCAAATGTTTAATTGCAGTTCTTGATGCCAAGGGTGGCCCAAGCAGTTATTTGGTTTAAGGGGGCAATTACTTTTTCACATGGGTGATACAGGTTTTGATTAACCCTTTACTTTTAATAAATGGAGCGATCATTTAAAATCTGCATTTTGTGTTTACTTACATCGTCTTTATCTTATTAGACCGAGTCTGATGACCTAAAACATTTAAATGTGACAAATAAGCAAAAATGGAAGAAATCAGGAGGGGGCAAATACTTTCTCACAGCACTGTACCTCCACACTATACGTTCCAGTTATAAAGCACTGACACTAGAGACTCCTCCCATAAATGTTTATTTAACATTTCCTGATGGAAAATTTATCAGTTACACGTTTTTAATGTTTATCTGCTGAACAAGTCCCTTTGTTACTAAAGAAACATCAGAACGAGTGCATTAATATAAACGTGCGCCCAATCAGATTTGAGAATTGATGAGTGCTAAAGAGATCAATTTCTTACTTCTGTCCCTTCTGTACAGGCTGCTCATAGCTGCGCAGATAGTCTACGCCTTTCTCCGTAATCACGCACAGATCAATGTTGCTCCCAGAGCCCAGATCGCAGAAGATCCCCGCGGCGATGGCGTCACGCACCAGCTGCTTCCCGTCCTCCAGCTGTCCGAGAACGAGAAAAAAAAAAAAGTGTGTATACCTGACCGTACAGGAAGTGTTCTAGAAGATTCCACCACAAATAAAACCAAACCAAATGTAATAATGAATTTTATTTGACCTCCATGTTGGGTTTGTATCGGTCTTCAAACACCGAGATGGCAGCAGCTGCTCCAGAACCTGCAAAATATTCAGCATGTTACTCATCAAAGTTTTCCGTCTGACACACGTTACACCGACATACACTACCCTCGGCACCGTGAGCTCGTTTTTAACGACCGCTGCTGTGTGTGCTCGGGTGGGCCGACCTCACGCTCTCTTAAACACAGTTTAACATCGTAAGGAAAGATGTCGGATCACGTTGAATATACTGTAGTAAGATGTAGTAGTTTGTGCAGAACACAGTTTGCAGTCTGCTTTGGTCATTAATTGTGAATTAAGGATGTAGTCAAGACCAGCGTTGGCGACTCCAAGACCAGGACTAGCCAAGATCGAGTCCCAATGAACGTGAGAGTCAAGAGTGAATAATAAAAGCAACGAATCAAGACTTCACTTCGACTATTTACAGATTCTTGAGCAAGACCAAGGCTGCATTTAGCTTAGCATATTTCACACAATATGTCCAGCTCGCTGTCGTTAGTTAATTAGCGTGACGGATGATTAGGCACACAGACTAGATCAGATCACACAGTATCACATGGTATTGGTTGTTGGTAATTGGTATCAATGCATCCCTTACTTTAAAGGATCCATGGCATGGTGGTTTGTTGATGCTTTAAACGGGCTCGTGGAGGTTTCCGGATGTTATATCCGCAGCCTTTCTCGAAATGAACCCTCGGCACGTAGATATAGCCTCCTGGGAGAAAGCCCCATTTCAGCGCTTTTCCCAGTGCGTCGTTTTGCTAATGAGAAGCAGGAGGCGGGGAAGGGTAGAGGGTGGGGGCGGGTCTTATCATTAATATTCATGACATGTAAACATGTTACCTCTGATTGGCTAACAGCACTGTGACGCTACCTCCAGTGGGTCAGAACAAGCGGATGTGGGTGTCTTACTATGGCGAGAGAGAAGGAATAAACCGCGAAGGGAAAAATACCGCGCGCTGACATCATTAAGGTGCGATGCGAGGAAATAAAATAAATTCAACAAATGTTTGGTTTTTTACTGAACAAACAAACAAATAAAATGAACGAGTGACTTAAAAAAAAGAATGTGGGTGTCTTTGTAAAAACTGTTTTGATTGGCTATTATAACAGAGCATGCTGCATGCTTTTTGGTTTTGTAGCACAGAGTACCTGGCTAACTGCAGGAAGCGGTTAGCTGCACAGCTAATGTAGCCATTGCAAGGCTAACGTGGCACCGATTTTAAAACACGGCAAAACGACTTAACAGTTATACACTTACTTGTTCGGTGTTTGTGGCTGATGCGGCAGGGATGCTTGGTACGGACCCAGGCTTCAGTGACAGTTGATGTGCAAAACCTGCCCTGTACTGTCCCAAGTTGTGGAAACATTCATCAGGAAAATGCTTCCGACAAACATACACCGTCTTAGGTAGACTTGACGGCGTATTATTGGAGTAAATAAAATTAAGCCACTGCGTCTTCAGGGGCTCTCCCGTCGGCAGTAAAAACAGACTCCTTTCTGTGTTGTCACATCCATGTACAGCGCAACTTCCATGTTTGGTGGCAACTTTTGAGCTGGGCGGGCAATCCATACAGTGGGTGGGAATCCGGGGGGGGGGGGGGGGGGATCATCTCCCTTGCTGACGTAGTAAAGGGAAGAGCTTATCAACGCACCGTTTTGACGCGCCATTCTCAAATGTTGGGCATAGTTTGGTTTACACATTATGAAATTTCTAGCCACTGGGGTGACTTAAGAAGGTCAGAGGAACTCATTTTAACGTTAAAAAACCTCAGAAAGTGAAAATTTCATGCCATGGGACCTTTAATAGGAACTTGTTGTTGGTTCTAAGATCCCAGCTCTTGGCTGCAGGAGTGGAACCCAATGTGTTCTGTCTGCTGTTGCTGAGATGCTTTTCTGCTCACCACAGTTGTAAAGAGTGATTATATGAGTTACTATATCCTTCCTAGCAGCTCAAACTGCTCAATCTGTCCATTTTCCTCTGACCCTCTCTCATCAACAAGTTGTTGCTCAACAGATGGACTCAAACCAACACTCATGCCACAGTGAAAGAAAGTCATACAAAAATTGAGATCGCAATTTTTCCCATTCTGATGTTTGAACATTGTGAACATTAATTGAAGCTCTGGATTTGCATCTGTGTGATGTGATGCACTAAGGGATCGGCTGATTAGAGAGCTGCAGAAAACAGCAGGGGTGCTCCTAATAAAGTGGCCAGTGAGGGTATAATAGTGTACTACATGTGGTTTAGTGTAATAAATAAAATGATCTATAATCTAAAATGCATTGTTTACGCCAGTGGTGCACATGATCAGGACTCGTACCCATGGCGGCAAACGGGAGTTTATCATAGGAGCCGTGAGGGTAGACGCTGAAGAGCTGGAAGCCGTCAACGTCCACTCCTCCGACGATGATAGACGAGCCGATGTGTCCCTGATACCTGGCACACACACACACACACACACAGCCCACGCTTTTTACTTCAGGCATCAAACAAACAATCAGATGAAACTCTATCTCTAACGATGCCTCTCTCACCTGAACAGCAACTGTTTGAGCTGCCGTGTCACCGTGGCGACCAGAGGAGGACGTCCTGTGCTGAGAGAGTGCAGCTCGATGTTCGATGACATCATCTGGGTGGTGATGTCAGCATCCGCTGCGACGCCTGCTCCGCAACAGCTGGCCAATCAGAGCGTGATCAGAACACAACAGCCAAGAGGTTAGATTTCACAAAGGCTTGTAAAGAAAAAAGTGAAACCCAACACCTCCTCAAACAGCATCGGATTACGTCTCCATATGCAAAGTGAAATTCGAGCACGCAGCTCCCAGATCAGAGTACAGGACACACCGGGATTCACCCGGGTCCGACACCGTGCCACGAAAAACAAAATCAAGCCACTCACTATATTTTGGGTGCGATGTAGTGGATCTTCATGCAGTTTTTATCAGCAACGACCATGTCGTCTGTGGCCCGAGTGTCAGCACCGAGGATCACTCCATCCTGAAGATCAACAACAAGAAGATTTTAAACCATGATCATAACACAATAACGACTCTGCGTGTTGTGTTCAGAAGAGTTTCAGACCTTGAATATGATCCCTCCGATGGTGGTGCCGGTCTTCCGGGCTTTGGGAGCACTGTAGCCCTTCTCCGACAGACCGGCCTCCAACACCGTGTTTCTGAGAAGGATTCAGGAATGTGAGAAACATTTACAAAAGTATCATGATACTGATTTTCTCAAACTTCAACCATCTTTCAGCTCCAAATCGTGTCAAAATCAAAACTGTATCAGAGCAGAAAGGCTGGAGATCTAAAGCTGAGTAGTGAGGAGAGATGGAACAGAGTGGACGCTCTGATGAAGGAGAACGGAGGAGGATTTTTCAAATGAATACAGAAACATTGAACGTTTTGTGTGATAGATCTCATCACAATATGATACTGATGTACATTTGAGCGTTTTGATGTGACACAAGATATGTTTCGGATTTAGAAGATCATTTGAACACTTCTTCATGTCTCATTAACCTGTTTCATGTCCGATTTGAAATTGCGAACAAAAAACAAGTAATGGAAACAAGCGAATAAAAAAAAAACCCTCATTGTAAAAAAGTTTTCATGCTTGCATTAAGTGGCTTTTCAGACGATTTGATGAGATATTTCACAAAATTGACATGGAAACAATTTTTCCACACTGAAGTCACATAACGTTATGACGAGCAAACGGGAACGCTACCTTTCTGAAAAATAGCCCGCTCTGTAAGAGCTATCGCGAGAGGAGAAAACTCGGGTTTAATCACATACCATCACTTAACGGAAACACAAACCATTCACAACTGTGTTTTGTTGAAATTTTTAAAATATCGCTTCTATTTTGTGCAAAACTGCAACAGAAACCGGCTACTGATGTGATAAATGATTATCACAAATTGATAATCGTTGATCAAAGTTTGTGA